>NW_027467495.1:207500-212500 GCF_046742065.1 Oratosquilla oratoria
CATGTTTGTAAGGGAACATCCTACAGGGTTTTTTTTCGGGTAGATTACGTGTAGTGGGGGGGGGGAAGTATCGGAATATAGTTTAGGCAATAGAAACAACTTAAAGAGGGACTGTGAAAAGAGTCACCAAAGCAGGTGGAGGGAAGATAAACTAAAACTTTACTACACAAATAGCAGAAGCATAATTAACAAAATTGATTTGCTTCGAGGTAAAGCATGCATAGAGAATTTCGATATTATAGCTATTACCGAGTCCTGGATAAACATGGCTGATAAACATTTCCTCCCGGAAATCGAAATAGAAAGATATAAGTTTTTTTTTTCACAGGGATATGTTTGGCAGGAGTGGGGGAGGTGTAGCACATTTCGTTAAAAATACAATAAACGGTATTATCAACAATTCGATTAAGGAAGAGGACTGTACGGAGTCCATTTGGGCAGAGATTATAGGCAAGAATAAAAAAGTTATTATTGGCGTCTTGTATAGACCTCCTAACCTCAGCAATGAGCAGACTGATCCCCAGATTCACGAAATTCACAGAGCGTCCCAGTACAAAAACGTTGTGATCATGGGAGATTTTAATTATAGAAACATTGACTGGGAAACTTTATTAGGAGATCAGGAAACAAAGAAATTCCTAGATGTGGTACAGGATAATTTCCTAAAACAAGTAATTACCGATTCTACGAGGGGAGAAAATACTCTGAACTTAGTTTTAACTAATAATGAGCACCTAATGAGTAACGTAAAAGTGGGAGATAGTCTAGGCTCTAGCGATCATCAAGACATAAGATTTAATATTATTTGGGAAGAATTAAAAAGTACGAATAACGTCCAAGTACCAGACTTCAGGAGAACAAACTTTGACAATATAAAAACCTATTTGAAATTGAATATGAAATGTCATGCGGACGTTGCGGATGTTTCGGACATTGTCGAGTCTCGGTGCGTGACCGGGGGTCATATGCATACCTTGGGTCAGGCCATTTGGGGGCGAGGGCTCAACAGACAGGTCAGCGATTTGGATGAAATGTATAGCAATCTAATTGATTTAATTGTTAACGCACAAAATACATTTATGCCCCTGAAGTCAATACGGAAAATAGTAATACTCCCAAAAGGATGACGGGCAGATTGAAATATGAGGTCGGAATGAAAATAGGACTTTAAGTAAAAACGGGGAAACACACCTTAGATCAAGATATAACGAAATGGGAAAGCTGGTTAAAAGGAATACACGTTCAGCGAAACGTAATTATGAAATTAAGGTTGCTATCCAAGCAATATCCAACCCAAAGGGTTTCTTTCATCTCTATAGAACAAAAAATAAAGAAAGAATAGGAACAATTAAAAACGATGAAAATGTCATGATAGAATCGGAGGAAAAAATGAGTGAGGAGTTTAACAATTATTTTCTATCGGTGTTTACCAATGAGAGGTTAGATAAAGTACCTGACTGGGATCCGATTTTCAGAGGGGATGAAGAAAGTAGTCTATCTAATATCAGCATTAGTAAAGTAGAGGTGGAATGGGTGGGTGGATGGCGGGTGAGGTAGTATGTGTGAGCAAAATTTGACGCAGCCCGAAGGGCTCTCATTTTATGCAAAGGGGGGACGGAGAGGGGGGTCGCCGATTTAATGAAGCGGCCTTGCTGTGGATGTGCTGTGTCTTGCGACACTGCTTCTGACCCAGGACAGTGGACAAGGTGCAGAGATGACCCGTCATTCAGGAGGTGCTAAGATATGAGGGAGGGTGTAGGGGTGTGGAGTGTATTCAGGGATGGAATGGGTGGGAATGATTTTATGCCTTTTTCTTTTTGGCTACCGCCCTTGTAAGGGGGAAAAAGCTTTGGTATATGTATGTATGTATGTATGTATGTATGTATGTATGTATGTATGTATGTATGTATGTATGTATGTATGTATGTATGTATGTATGTATGTAGTAAAGTAGAAATAGTCAAGCAGATTGCAAGACTTAAAGCTACAAAATCCCCGGGTCCAGATGAATTTTTTCCGAGAATGCTTAAGGAGTGTAAATTTGAAATCTGCGACCAGTTAACTAAAATATTTAATAAATAAGTAGACACTGGTTTTGTGCCTACTGCTTGGAGACAAGCAAACGTTGTTCCTGTTTTTAAGAAGGGAGATAGATCGTCTATATGCAACTATAGGCCAAGCAGTTTGACATCGGTTATAGGAAAAATGCTTGAATCAGTAATAGTAAGTAGACACAGAGAACACATCGAAAGACATAATTTCATTCGTTATTCACAGCATGGTTTCTACAAGGGTAAGTCATGTGTGACTAATCTTCTATCCTTTTACACTAAAGTATATAAGGCGTCAGATAACAATGATAATTACGATGTCATTTACCTTGACTTCAGCAAAGCGTTCGAAAAGGTGCCACACCAGAGACTACTAAATGAAATCAAGGCCCATGGCATAGGAGGAAAAGTGTTAGAATGGATTAGAGCTTGGATTAGTAACAGAAAACAGCGGGTCACCATATATGGAGTAAAATCTAGGTGGGGCAATGTTACTAGTGGGGTCCCCCAGGGCTCGGTTTTGGGTCCCTTGTTGTTCATTGTGTACATAAACGACTTAGACGACGGGACAAATAGTGATGTTAGTAAGTTTGCGGACGACACTAAAATATGATGCCTAATTAGGTCAGGAGACGACGCAGAGATTCTGCAGGATGATCTTAACAAATTTTTAACATGGTAGGTGAAATGGCAAATGAACTTCAATATCTCTAAGTGTAGCGTTTTAAACGTAGGCCTACACAACCCCGAAAATAGTTACAGTTTAAATAACACGCTTTTAGAGAAAACTGAGTGCGAGAGAGACTTGGAAGTTCTAGTGAGTCCGGACCTTAAAACCAGGAAATAGTGCATTAGCGCCAGAAATAAAGCAAACAGATCATTAGGTTTCATTGCTAGGACGGTAACGAATAGAAGTGTAGAGGTAGTTATTAAAATCTATCTAGCGATAGTTAGACCCATCCTTGACTATGCGGTACAGGTAGTTCTCGTTTTGTGCGAGATATGGGTTCCTACAGGCTTCGCACAAACTGAAATCGCACAAAAAAAAAAAAAAACATATTTTCCCCATAAGAAACAATGGATAATAGGGGGGATGCGGGTTTTGGCCCAAAAAACTTCCATTTTTTTAACGAAAAACACATTTATTTGACTAATAAAGTGAACATGTTCTAAAAATGTATCGTTCTAAACCTATAAGTAACACTAATGTGTAAATAAAGTGTAAATAAAGCACCCATTAACACTCAACACGATGCTCCCTCACTTCTCACAGTCCCTCACAGTCACTCGCCATCTTCGTCTGTGCTGTCCACCTCCTCTGGCACATCCACTTCCACTTCCTCTCCTATAGCTTCAGGGTCATCCACTTCCTCTTCCTCTTCTGTCACTGGTTGCACAGGCGGTTTATTGAAAAACTCCAGCATGGTGGTCTGGCGGTTTTTCTTTTGAAATTCAGTCTGCATTTGAGTGTAGCAGAAAAGTGTGTCCATACACTTTCTTGTGATTGTGGTGCTTCGTTCAACATTGGGGTCATGTTCTTCCAGCATGGCAAAACCTTCTTTTATTTTTCCTAATGCTTCACTGATAACAGTGGCAGTGAGCGTCCGTCCTCCCTCAGCCTTGTCTGCCGCTGCCGTCGCTTCTGCTTCTTCTATTTCCCTCTTGTTCTCTTCTTCGATGTCCAGCAGGTCTTCATTGCTCAATTCTTGTCTGTGTGACTGAAGCAGTTGATCAGTGTCCTCTTCCTCCACTTCATCAAGGCCTAAATCCTGGGCATAGCTGATTGTGTCCTTGTTTGCCTTCGAAACGATGTCGTCCACATTGAAGTCTTCGAAGGAATGAACAAACTGAGGACAGTTTTTTCCAAACACCATTCAGACATTTCGTTGGCACTTCATCCCAGGACTGCTTGATAAAGGTTACAGCATCTTTTATTGTAAAATTCTTCCAGAAATCTCGCAGCGTCTTGTTCATCTCGTTCGTTTTCTTTACTGCAGCAGCCATCGTAGACCTCAGGTAGTAGGACTTGAAGGTTTGAATCAGCCCCTGGTCACAGGGCTGCAGCAGAGAAGTCGTGTTGGGAGGCAGAAAGGCCAGCTTGATGTTGTTGCTGAGATTTTCAAGACTGGCTGGATGACTGGGAGCATTGTCTACCAGCAACAAGATCTTGAAGGGGATGCCTTCCTTGTTGCAGTAGGCTTTCAGCTCGCTGTGCAACTTGTTCTTGTAGTAGTCACTGAATATTTTCCCAGTCATCCAGCCCTTCTTGTTGGCGTACCAATGGACTGGCAGGAAAGCCCGGTCATATCCCTGAAACACACAAATTATCCGAGAATTAAGGTGTGGCCACGCTCCTTTTTCTTAACAAAGAAAACGTATAAGCCAGTCGCTTGCATCACAAACCTAAGTATTTTTAATGTCACTTGTGTACACTTCACAAACCCTGATTAATTAACGGTATTAAATATTTTATTATTTAACACAATAACAATAACAACATAAGAACTGTAGAATAAATAAATAAATATTAAATAAACCAATCTTACCTTAAGGGCTCTGGGGTTCTGAGAGTGATAGATGAGGACAGGCTTCAGCCTGCAGTCCCCCTCAGCGTTGGCTCCCAGCAGCAGCGTCAGGTGGTCCTTGGACGCCTTAAAACCAGGCGCCGTCTTCTCCTCCTGTGCGATGTACGTCCTCGCTGGCATCTTCTTCCAGTAAAGGCCGGTCTCGTCTACATTGAACACTTGCTTGGATGAGTATTGTCCTTCTTCCAGGGTCTTCTTAAGCATTTCTGGGAATTTCCTGGCCGATTCTGTGTCTGCTGATGCTGCTTCTCCGGTCATTTTGATGTTATGAAACCTGTGTCTTAGCTTAAATTTTGCAAACCAACCAGAACTTGCTTGGAAGGATGTATTTGGCCCGTCATTTCCTTCGATGTCGTTAATGAGG
>NW_027467495.1:225000-230000 GCF_046742065.1 Oratosquilla oratoria
ATGGAAGGAAATGAGGAGGGAGTAGACTTTGCCCAGCCAGACAAGCGAAAGGTAAACAAAAGACTGAGTGAGGATGAAATGTCTAATAAAAATGTAAAGATTAGAAGTATAGAGAGGAGCAATACAGAAGAAAGTGACGAGAATATGTTCCAGGGATTTAAAGAGGGTGGGGGGGACACAACCCCCCCCCCCGACTGATAAGACTAGAGGAGAGAGTTGATAAGGTGATCGAGGACTTGGAACGTAAGTTAGGTAATGTAGACTCCATTTTCCAGAGAATTGAAAGGTTGGAACAACTAGAGAAGGCTAACAGAAACTTAACTGAAGAAATAGAGGACCTAAAATGACAGTTAGGAAATGTAAAGGAGGAGAATGAGAAATTGAAGAAGAATAGTAATGAAAACAGAGAGAAAATAGCTACAGAAGCTAAAAATTGGAGAATAACTCAAGAAGGGAATAAGGTTTCATTCACTGACATAGTCAAACAGCAATTGAAAGAACATAATGAAGACTCAGTTATTAAAGTGATGAGACAGAAGGAGAATATAGTAAGAGAATTAGCTGACAAAAAGAAATGTATAATTATATTAGGAATGGAAGAGAAACATAACCCAGGTAGAACCGCGAGAATCAAGGAGGAAAATGAAAGAGTAAGCAGTTTATTAAAATTAGTCCAGGAAGATGAACCAGAAATTATAAAGGAAATTGAGGAAAAATTCAGACTCGGAAAATATAGTACAGATAAGACCAGACCAATTAAGATTAAATTCAGGTCACAAACAACGGCAGAGAAAATTCTATCCAAGACAGGGAAACTAGCAACAAATGATCAATATAAAAAGGTATGGATAAAAAGAGAAATGAATAAGGAGGAAAGAGAGGCAGAAAAGCAGAAAAGAATTGAAGCTAAGGCAAAAAACGAGGAAAGAACGGAGTCAGAGAAAGAGAGATTCTATTGGAGAGTAGTGAACATGAAAATAAAGCAGTTCGACATACTAAAGAAAAACATAAGGGAAACAGAGAACACAATGGAAGTGGCAGAAAACTAAGAGTGTCTTACACAAATATAGATGGATTGATAACAGGATTGAATGAACTGAATGATTATTTGAAAGAAAAAGAACCGGACATAATGGGAATTGTAGAAACAAAATTAAAAGGCCCACTACCACCCAACAGTGTAGGACATGATACATACAATTATTGGATTAGAAACAGAGAGAAAAAACAAGGGGGTGGAGTTATGTTCCTGACTAAGAAGGATATAAACGTGAAAGGTGTCATATATGGAAAGAATACAGTAGAGATGATTATGATAGAAGTGGAAGACCGAGATAAGAAGAGCAGAAAATTTGTGATCAATTATGTGCCTCCGAAAACAGCCTCATGGGAGGAGAGTGAACATAAAAGTATGTTAGAGGACACAAAGATAGCATTAACTAAAATAATGGAAGACGGAGGAAGAATAGTTATGATGGGCGACTTTAATTGCAAAGAAATCTGCTGGGAAGAAATGACAGTAAAGAGTGGTGATGACTCATGGGGAAATGCTCTACTTGAGATGATTACTGACCATTCAATGACACAATGGATACAAGAGAACACTAGGTATAGAAATGAAGAAGAACCATCGAGGCTAGACTTAATAATTACATCTGAACCTAGAATAGTGGACAAGATTGAATATAAAACACCAATAGGTAAAAGTGACCACATATTGATTCAACTGGAACTTAATGAAGAAAAATATATGAAAAGAAATGAACAATATAGAAAAGGAAGAATGATGTATGAAAAAACAAACTTTGATCAAATAAGAGAATTCTTCCAACAAGAAAACTGGGAAGAAATATACAAAGAAGAAACATCAGTGGAAAAGAAATGGAATATTTTGACAAAAATTTACAAAAAAGGAGTGGAAAAGTATGTCCCAAGACAAAAACAAGAAAAAGAATATGTAAAATGCTGGTACAACAAAAGTTGTAGGGAGTTAAAAGACAAAAGAGACAAAGCCTGGACCAGATGGAAAAAAGACAGAAGACCTGAAAAATGGAAAATATATACCAGTTATAGAAATGAATATGTACAAAAGTGCAGAGAGGAAAAAAGAAAATATGAAAAAGATGTTATAGAAAAGTGTAAAGATCAACCAAAACTATTATACAGATTTGTAAACAATAAACTGAAAAACAAACAAGACTTGGAGAAATTAAGACAAGGAGGAGTTGAATACACTGAGGAAATGGAAATGGCAGAAATTATGAACAAACATTTTAAATCAGTGTTTACAAGGGAAAATATACAACCTGAAGAGATTGAGTGGAAGGAAAAAGTCCCCCCTATGGAATAAATAGAAGTAACAAAGAATGAAATATTGACACACTTGGGTAATTTTGATGTCAGAAAATCGCATGGGCCAGATGAAATAGCAAACTGGATTCTGAAAGAATGCAGGAATGAACTGGCAGACAAAATACATAGCATAATAAGCAGTTCCTTAAAAGAAGGAAAAGTTCCAGAAGATTGGAAAAAAGCAAATATAGTACCTATATATAAAGGAGGAAATAAAGAAGAACCTACCAACTATAGACCAGTCTCTCTAACAAGTACAATAGCAAAAATATGTGAAAGAATTATCAAAAGTAGATGGGTAAAATACTTGGAAAAAAACAACGTACTAAATCCAAGGCAATTTGGATTCAGACAAGGACGATCATGCGTCACCAATTTAATATGTTTCTATTCGAGGCTAATAGATATAATACAAGAAAGAGATGGATGGGCTGATTGTGCATTTCTAGACCTAAAAAAAGCTTTTGACAAAGTACCACATAAGAAGTTGCTTAAGAAATTAGAATATGAAGGAGGAATACAAGGTAAATTGCTAAATTGGATGGAAGACTTTTTGCAAGAAAGAAAAATGAGAGTAGTGATAAGAGATCAGCACTCAAAATGGAATGAAGTAATAAGCGGTGTCCCGCAGGGAACAGTTCTGGCCCCAATAATGTTTGCTATATATATTAATGATATGGATGAAGGAATTGAAAGCTATATGAGCTTCTTTGCAGATGATGCAAAATTACTGAAAAGAGTGAAAACTGAAGAAGATTGTGAATCACTACAGAGAGATCTAAATAAAGTACAAGAATGGAGTAGGAAGTGGGAGATGGAGTTCAATACAAAAAAGTGTAGTATAATGGAATTTGGAAAAAGCAAAAACAGAATAACAGGATCATATAATTTGGGAGAAGAAGGAATAAAAAGAGTAGAAAATGAGAAGGACCTGGGAGTCATTGTTATGAATAATATGTCACCTGAGAAACATATAAATAAGATTTTTGGAGAAACTTATAATTTAATAAGAACAATCAAAGTGGCATTTACATACCTGGATGAAGAAATGGTGAGGAAAATCCTAATCACCCTGATAAGACCAAGATTGGAATATGCAGCAACGATATGGTCACCAAGTACAAAAAAAATGTATAAAAAAAACTTGAAAGAATACAAAGAGCAATTACAAAATTGGCACCAACACTCTCAAAACTATCATATGAAGAGAGACTACAAAAACTTAAACTACAGACACTAGAGCAAAGAAGAGAGAGAGGAGATTTGATAGCTATTTACAGAATCATGAAAGGCATAGAAATTACTGATAGAGAGAATCTGATAAAATGGGATGACAGAAATACAAGAGGACACGGAAAGAAAATAAAAAAAGACAGCTATAGAAGAGATTTGAAAAAGAACAGCTTTCTTCACAGAGCAATAGACAGTTGGAACAAGTTAGATGAGAAAGTGGTGTGTGCAAAAACAATACATGAATTTAAAAATAGTTTAGATAAAATGAGATATGAAGACGGGACCCCACGAGCATAGCTCCCCTTCCCATAAAATACAACTAGGTAAATACTAGGTAAATACACACACACACAAACACACACACACACACAAACACACACACACACACACACACACACACACACACACACACACACACACACACACACACACGTATACATATATATATATATTTATGTATATATATATATATATATATATATATATATATATATATATATATATATATATATATATATATACGGTATAAAACACTGATAAGCTAATGAAAAAGTCAGTAATTGCATATCTATTGAACATATCTGGGTTGCCTATACTGACGTAAATGGACGACGTTGTCATTTCTCTCGATTACTATTTGGGGCCACGTTTTTTTTTCTGGGGCCTTAATTTGGCGCAGCAATTTTATTACTGTGGCCGTGGCTCCAGCTGGTGGCGATCTTCCCCGAATTCCTGCAGGGACATTAATTTTGTCCTGAATAGAGTTTCCAGCTCATGCCAACGGGACTGAATCTTGGCGCCTTCATAGTCTTCGGCGCCACAACAATTCGCGGTCGCCAGAGGACATGAACGTAGTGGCCGAGGCTCCAGCCGGGCGGGGATCTTTCTCGCATGCCTGTAGAAAATAAGGTTTTCCAGCTGAGCCCTGTGGCCGATACTACCATTTCCATAATGCGTGGCGGAGGTCACGCAGCAGGGTCCCTCACAGGCGTCTCATTCGACGCTAGCTGCGCAAGGTCTCCTGAAAAAATATCAAAGGATGAGATGCAAAACGCTGGCTCCACTTATTTTCTACAGGCATGCGAGAAAGATCCCAGGCCTGCTGGAGCCTCGGCCACTACGTTTATGTCCTCTGGCGACCGCGAATTGTTGCGGCGACGAAGACTATCAAGGCGCCAAGGGATTCAGTCCTGTTGGCATGAGCTGGAAACTCCATTCAGGACAAAATTAATATCCCTGCAGGAATTTCGGGGAAGATCGCCACCAGCTGGAGACACGGTCAGAGTAATAAAATTGCTGCACCAAATTAAGGCCCCAGAGGTTGCAGCATCTGCCATTGCTATAGGCTCGACTAACAACGAGTTGTGCTACAAAAAAAAAAAAAGTGACCCCAAATAGTAATCGACAGAAATGAC
>NW_027467495.1:245000-359839 GCF_046742065.1 Oratosquilla oratoria
ATATCCATTATTGTCACTCCAACTTTAAGGGATGAGGCAAGATCTGTTGTTGTCCTCCTAGATCCTTTATTTACTAACTAATTGCTTTAAGGTTAGAGGTGGTAGCGTGACAATATATATAATATTGCAATAAATAACAACAATTTGTAATGATTGAGTGCTATTGCTAGTGACTTCTGGCAACTCTGTCTCTGTACCAGAGGTTATATATAGACCCCAGCATAGGGGAATGGAACAAGAAGGAGCCAGAATCCAGAAGAAGGAGCGACAAGAATGTTTGCACGGTCTGAGTCTCTAGGATTCCGATACGTCAATTTTGTTGGAGATGGGGATTCCAGCGCCTACAATGCAGTTTGTGCACTGAACAATGACCGTGGCCCCTACAAAAACATCAAGGTCAACAAATTAGAATGTATCAATCATGTACAGAAGAGGATGGGGACAAGACTGAGGAAGCTGCGTGATGAGGAACGAGTGGAGACTGTGACGAAGAGAGCTCAAAAGACCAAGTTTGCTGGGGCATCAAGACTGCAGTTTGTGTGCCAAGCAACAATTCTGGATAACAATTTTGGGTATCAGCAGGCAAGTTTATTGAAAGCCCTGAAATTAGGCTCTGCATCCCTTGACCACTCACTTACGATGCAGGAAGATCAAAGACAGTTGATGAATCTGAGGAAGAAGAAACCCAAAACTGTGAAAAAAAAACAAAGAAAAGTGTAAAAGAATATGCTCCTGGAACATTCAACTGAAAACCTGGCAACAATGAGTAGTGTTGGCAACTATGACACCCTAATGTAATAAACTGCCTAAAATACAGGTGGGGACCAGGAGACAGAAGATTTTATGACTGGACATCAACATATATGACTGAATATGAATGAATTTTATTCTAAATATTATCAACATTCAAGTCTAAAAAACTAAATAAGGAAATGCCATGATATCCCTTATTTATATTAGTATGTAGGGGTTCAAAGTTAGTGAAAACTTTGACGGCCCGTATCTCAAAACCTAAGTTTTATACCTTCAAACTTTTACTCCTCCATAACATCTTAATCAATTTCAATGAAAATTCACACATAATATGTCTAAATCTGCCTGACTGATGAAATAGAACGTTCTTTTTAATATCTGAAAAGGTTAATTTTTGCCAAAAAAAAAATTCCCTATATGAAGGGGACGGGGTGGGAAAAAATATAAGAATTAAAATTTCACAAACTAATTATTTTAACTAAAATTTCTTAATTTGAAGGTCTGGATGAGGTCCTTCCACCATATTAATTTCATTCATGTAGAGCAATTATTATAGGAGGAGTAGCCATTTCAAAATTATCAATTTTTTTGAAAGGGAGGTGGGGGGGCAAAACATGAAAGGGTTGCAGATTAGTTTTTTTGGGTTAGGAAAGATGTATATGGTGTCCCTAACTCCTGGCATAAATTTCTGTGCAATAACCCAATTAATAAAGATTTTCATCTTTTGATCAGCCCCCCTTAAGTGTGACCAATGCAAAGAACTCTTTCATCTTAAATGCTCTAAAAATGCACATTCATATTTTGATCAAGTACTTTACTTCCCGTATAACCTATAATTGTGAGGAATGTGTTAAAGCGAATACAGAGGGATATGAGGAAATACAGTACTAGGCTGGGTAAACGAGCTTTGAGCCGGCGCTCAGCCAACAAGCGATGACGTCAGCAAACAAGACAAGACCGCAGCAACGGAGCTAACTACCAGTTACTACCAAGAACCAATTAGCAGATTGGAAAACAGCATTGCCGAGCTGCGTGCAGAAATGCACAGTCTCACACAAAAAAGCGACAACCGATGGTAAGCAGAAATTATTTTCTCATGTATTATAGTCAACCAAGGATAGCCAACAGCTGGCAGAATATAAGAAAACGAGAGGAATGTTAGAAGCAAATCAACAGGCTGTTTTCATAAAACGCAAAAGTGGTTCTACAGTGACAAAAGAAGATAACGATCAGATTGTAACAGCTCTGAAATCTGTCCCTACTGTATCAATGAGGAACGTGACAGAAGACACGGTGAAGCTACTCGTAGTATTCCCAAACAATATTGGCCATAACCACCCAAGCCGTAGAAGCCCTGGAAAAAACGCCCAACTCGAACCCGTATGAGCTCGCCCATCAGAAGAAATTGAAGCCTAAGTTAGCCGTGACATACTTACCAGACTCAATTGTGGATTCAGATTTAAACCAAATAATATTGGATAAGAACCCAAATATTACTGAACTCATAGATGAAGAGAATGAAATAAAAGTTCTGACTAGTAAAGGAAGTGCACCAGGGTTCATAAGTGTCATACTAGGAGTGTCACCAAGAATCAGAAATGCCGTCATGAAAAATGGAGGATACATCTACCTGCATATGTCACGATGTCATGCATATGACCATTACTGTGCATTGAGGTGTGGTAATTGTTCACAGTGTGGTCATAAGACTGAAAAGTGTACCCAGCTGAAACCCCGATGCGGATATTGTGCCGGAGAACACAGGTCAAATGATTGCACCACGAAAGATAACTTGAAATGTTGCCACTGTGCAGATGCCGATAGGCCACAAACAAACCATTCAATATTTAATATAAAATGCCCAGCATTCTTAGAAGCTAAAACAGAGTTATCCGACGCACAATGACATGTGAAGAGGATATAGATAAAAAAAACTAAGATTAGAGCCAACTCTACAGGTAGAAAGTCCTACATACCAAACAAATTTGCAAGATTGCTCACCCACAGATTACCAATTAAGCACACCACTACTCAATAGATCATCAATAATATGCTGCAACATAGAGAGTATTTTTCCCAGGGAAAAAACATTATAAAAGAAATATGCTGAGTGAAATAGCTAGGACATGTAATGCAATATAAATGTGTTTTACCGAATCACACTTACGGCAAGATATAAAAGATGGGGAAATAAAAATTAGTGGTTTCCTACAGTTTCGAGGAGACCGCCTAGCAGGAAGGAAAAAAGGTGGAGTAATAGTTTATGTGAGGAATGATTGGTCTCAGCATGCAAAAATGTTAGTAGCAGGTTCCGATGGTGAAACAGAATACATAGTGCTATATAAAGAGCGACTGAAAAATATTATAATTACTGTATAAAGACCGCCAGGATGTTCACAACAGAGTTTTTTAGATATCAATTATTGTATAACGGAGGAGATACGGAGATTGGGACCACAAGAGCCAACAATAATTATAAACGGGGACTTCAACCTGCCGATTATAAAATGGGACACCATGACAATATATGGGGGAACAGCCGTGGACAGACTGCACTCTACAACGTTGGTGAACTTGGCAAACGAATTTTTACTGAAACAACTAATAAACGAACCTACGAGAGGAGAGAACATTCTGGACATGGTATTTACTAATAACGAAGAATTGGTAAATACGATTGAAGACACTATACTATCCGACCTATAGATGCAGAAAAAAAAAATCGCGGTTTAAAAAAAATGTTTTTATGAGTTTTTTTTCTATCTCGTCCAAATTTGTTCAGATATTAAGTATTTAGTATATAAAAACAGGTGCAAGTATGTTATTCATCCCTCCACATATGTGCATCTATCTTATTCAAAGAGGCATTAGACAGAGTATAGAAATAAACAAGTAATTGACCATTTTAGTCACTGTCAGATGCTGTAAGCCTGCAACAAGTGTAGATACTGTACAGTATATGGGCCAGTATGGCTATAGGCTGGCTACCTTACAAAATTTACCTTTTATCTTAGCATACTCTTCAAAGATTCAACACTCCAATTTCCCATAATGACCCTGGACGTTGCCTAAACACAGATCCGCCACTTGGACAGTGGAAAAGGGTTAACATAGTAATGGGGGAAACTGTTGTACTTAGGCCACCCGTCAAGGCTCAGAGCTTACTTTCTACCTGACTTTTTGCTCGCTATCCCTTAACTTTAACCTACAATCATACATAACATAATTGGATCACAAGCCCTCTGCTGAATAAATAAATGAAAATAATGGATTTAATAATAGGGTTATAACATAACGAGTTAGAATAACCCAAAATATTTTTACTCCTATGCTAGGTCAAAGGCGGAAATAAGAAGTTCTATGGGACCCATTTCATGGCAAGGGAGGCAAATCACGGACCCCAAAGAGATTGCTGATGCCCTGGATGAACAATATAACTCAGTTTACAGCAAACCACTATGCAACACAACTACATACCAACCATCACAGAATAGAGAAGGCCCACAACTAGAAGACATAGAAATCAACAGGGAAGATATAGAGCAGGCCATTGCATCAATAAATACATTCTCTGCTGCAGGACCAAATATGGTTCCAGCTATACTCCTGAAAAAGTGCTCACACACTCTTTCCACTCCGTTGTACATATTATGGCGTACTTCATTAGATGCAGGTCAGGTCCCAAGAGTGCTAAAACAAAGTCTAGTTACACCGATATTTAAAGGTGGAGATAAAGCGGCTGCCAAAAATTATAGACCTGTGGGAAAAACCTCGCATATTACAAAGATTTTTGAGAGGATCCTTGTAAAGCGAATTGTCGACTTCATGAAAAGAAACAAGTTATATAATAAAGGCCAACACGGTTTTCGACAAGGACGATCCTGTTTGTCGCAACTTTTGCAGCATAGAATGGACATACTTGGTTATCTGGAAAAAGAAATTGGAGTAGATGTCGTATACTTGGACTTTTCTGAAAGCGTTCAATAAAATTGATCAGTCGATCCTCATGAAAAAGTCAAACAAATCGGTATAAAACAGAAAGTTGCAAGCTGGATACAAAACTATTTCACAGAAAGAACACAGTCAGTGGTCGTCCAAGGAGTGAAATAAAGGAATTTTGAAGCTACAAGTGGAGTCATCCAGGGATCTGTTATCGAACCATTGTTGTTTCTTATTTTTATTACGGATATAGACACCAAGCTAGACCACTGCAAGGCTACATCTTTCGCAGACGACACACAGATGACGGGAACAATAAGCACGAAAGAGGACATCCCAAAAGCAGCCACATCGTAAACAATCATAAGAATCCAGATGGCGAAACTATTAAACAACAGAATAGTGTACAGGACCTCGGCATCATTATTACTGACGATGCCACATTCACACAACACATAGTCAGTTCAACAGGAAAAGCAAGAAAACAGATGGGATGGATTCTGAGAACTTTCAAAACAAGGAATCCAGAAACAATGTTAACATTATATAAATCTCTGATAATACCATTCACTGAATACTGCTGTCAACTCTGGTGCCCAATCAACATTGGCCAGGTAAGAACAATAGAAGCAGTGCAGCGCACATTCACATCTAGAATACACGGGCTAGAAAACACCAACTATTGGGAGAGATTACGACAGTTAAATCTGTACTCATTGGAAAGACGAAGAGAACGTTGTATTATGATTTACATATGGAAAATCATAAACGGTTTGGTTCCCAATCTTGAGTCCAGGAAGCAATAAAAACCACCCATAATGCCAGATGTGCGATACCGCCTATTGCTGGCTCATGGAAAAAAATCAAACATTGAAAGAAAGTTCCACTGCCGTGTACGGACCCAAACTATTCAATAGACTACCAAGACATATACGAGAACTAACAGGGACCCTGGAATCATTCAAGAGTGATTTGGACAGTGCTTCCTCACTATTACGTAACTACGGAGGGAAACATCTTGTCGCACCACCTCACCCGCACCCCTGACTCAACAAGCGAGCCCAACTGCATTTCAGGAAATCTCAGGGGTGGGTGTGTATTTACCTAGTTGTATTTACCTAGTTGTATATTACGGGAAGGGGAGCCATGCTCGTGGGGTCCCGTCTTCATTTCTCATTTTATCTAAAAAAAAATTAAATTCATGTATTGTTTTTGCACACACCACTTTCTCATCTAACTTGTTCCAACTGTCTATTACTCTGTGTGGAAAGCTGTTCTTTTTCAAATCTCTTCTATAGCTGTCTTTTTTTATTTTCTTTCCGTGTCCTCTTGTATTTCTGTCATCCCATTTTATCAGATTCTCTCTATCAGTAATTCCTATGCCTTTCATGATTCTGTAAATAGCTATCAAATCTCCTCTCTCTCTTCTTTGCTCTAGTGTCTGTAGTTCAAGTTTTTGTAGTCTCTCTTCATATGATAGTTTGGAGAGTGTTGGTGCCAGTTTTGTAATTGCTCTTTGTATTCTTTCAAGTTTTTTTTATACATTTTTTTGTACTTGGTGACCATATTGTTGCTGCATATTCTAATCTTGGTCTTATCAGGGTGATTAGGATTTTCCTCACCATTTCTTCATCCAGGTATGTAAATGCCACTTTGATTGTTCTTATTAAATTATAAGTTTCTCCAAAAATCTTATTTATATGTTTTTTCAGGTGACATATTATTCATAACAATGACTCCCAGGTCCTTTTCATTTTCTACTTTTTTTATTCCCTCTTCTCCCAAATTATATGATCCTGTTATTCTGTTTTTGCTTTTTCCAAATTCCATTATACTGCACTTTTTTGTATTGAACTCCATCTCCCACTTCTTACTCCATTCCTGTACTTTATTTAGATCTCTCTGTAGTGATTCACAATCTTCTTCAGTTTTCACTCTTTTCAGTAGTTTTGCATCGTCTGCAAAGAAGCTCATATAGCTTTCAATTCCTTCATCCATATCATTAATATATATAGCAAACATTATTGGGGCCAGGACTGTTCCCTGCGGGACACCGCTTATTACTTCATTCCATTTTGAGTGCTGGTTTCTTATCACTACTCTCATTTTTCTTTCTTGCAAAAAGTCTTCCATCCAATTTAGTAATTTACCTTGTATTCCTCCTTCAGATTCTAGTTTCTTAAGCAACTTCTTATGTGGTACTTTGTCAAAAGCTTTTTTTAGGTCTAGAAATGCACAATCAGCCCATCCATCTCTTTCTTGTATTATATCTATTAGCCTTGAATAGAAGCATATTAAATTGGTGACGCATGATCGTCCTTGTCTGAATCCAAATTGCCTTGGATTTAGTACGTTGTTTTTTTCCAAGTATTTTACCCATCTATTTTTGATCATTCTTTCACAAATTTTTGCTATTGTACTTGTTAGAGAGACTGGTCTATAGTTGGTAGGTTCTTCTTTATTTCCTCCTTTATATATAGGTACTATATTTGCTTTTTTCCAATCTTCTGGAACTTTTCCTTCTTTCAAGGAACTGCTTATTATGCTATGTATTTTGTCTGCCAGTTCATTCCTGCATTCTTTCAGAATCCAGTTTGCTATTTCATCTGGTCCATGTGATTTTCTGACATCAAGATTACTCAATTGTATCAATATTTCATTCTTTGATACTTCTATTTTTTCTATAGGGGGGACTTTCTCTTTCCATTCAATCTCTTCAGGTTGTATGTTCTCCCTTGTAAACACTGATTTAAAATGTTTGTTCATAATTTCCGCCATTTCCATTTCCTCAGTGTATTCAACTCCCCCTTGTCTTAATTTCTCCAAGTCCTGTTTGTTTTTCAGTTTATTGTTTACAAATCTGTAGAATAGTTTTGGTTGATCTTTACATTTTTCTATGACGTCTTTTTCATATTTTCTCTTTTCCTCTCTGCATGTTTGTACATATTCATTTCTATAACTGGTATATATTTTCCATTTTTCAGGTCTTCTGTCTTTTTTCCATCTGGTCCAGGCTTTGTCTCTTTTGTCTTTTAACTCCCTACAACTTTTGTTATACCAGCATTTTACATATTCTTTTTCTTGTTTTTGTCTTGGGACATACTTTTCCACTCCTTTTTTGTAAATTTTTGTCAAAATATTCCATTTCTTTTCCACTGATGTTTCTTCTTTGTATATTTCTTCCCAGTTTTCTTGTTGAAAGAATTCTCTTATTCTATTAAAGTTTGTTTTTTCATACATCATTCTTCCTTTTCTATATTGTTCATTTCTTTTCATATATTTTTCTTCATTAAGTTCCAGTTCAATCAATATGTGGTCACTTTTACCTATTGGTGTTTTATATTCAATCTTGTCCACTATTCTAGGTTCAGATGTAATTAATAAGTCTAGTCTCGATGGTTCTTCTTCATTTCTATACCTAGTGTTCTCCTGTATCCATTGTGTCATTGTGTGGTCAATAATCATCTCAAGTAGAGCGTTTCCCCATGAGTCATCTCCACCCTTTACTGTCATTTCTTCCCAGCAGATTTCTTTGCAATTAAAGTCGCCCATCATAACTATTCTTCCTCCATCTTCCATTATTTTATTTAATGTTATCTTTGTGTCCTCTAACATACTTTTATGTTCACTCTCCTCCCATGAGGCTGTTTTTGGAGGCACATAATTGATCACAAATTTTCTGCTCTTCTTATCTCTGTCTTCCACTTCTATCATAATCATCTCTACTGTATTCTTTCCATATATGACACCTTTCACGTTTATATCCTTCTTAGTCAGGAACATAACTCCACCCCCTTGCTTTTTCTCTCTGTTTCTAATCCAATAATTGTATGCATCATGTCCTACACTGTTGGGTGGTAGTGGGCCTTTTAATTTTGTTTCTACAATTCCCATTATGTCTGGTTCTTTTTCTTTCAAATAATCATTCAGCTCATTCAATCCTGTTATTAATCCATCTATATTTGTGTAAGACACTCTTAGTTTTCTGCCACTTCCATTGTGTTCTCTGTTTCCCTTATGTTTTTCTTTTGTATGTCGAACTTCCTTAGTTTCATGTTCACTACTCTCCAATAGAATCTCTCTTTCTCTGACTCCGTTCTGTTCTCGTTTTTTGCCTTAGCTTCCAGTCTTTTCTGCTTTTCTTCCTCTCTTTCCTCTTTATTCATTTCTCTTTTTATCCATATCTTTTTGTATTGTTCACTTGTTGCTAGTTTCCCTGTTTTGGATAAGATATTCTCTGCCGTTGTTTGTGACTTGAATTTAATCTTAATTGGTCTGGTCTTGTCTGTGCTATACTTTCCGAGTCTAAATTTCTCTTCGATTTGTTTCATAATTTCTGGTTCATCTTCCTGAACCGATTCTAGTAATTGGCTTACTTTTTCATTTTCCTCTTTGATTCTTGTGGTTCTATCTGGGTTATGTTTCTCTTCCATTCCTAATATAATTATACATTTCTTTTTGTCTGCTAAGTCTCTTACAATATTCTCCTTCTGTCTCATCACTTTAATAACTGAGTTTTCAGTTTGTTCATTCATTTGCTGTCTGATTATGTCAGTGAATGCAACCTTGCTATTTTCTTGAATTTTTTTCCAACCCTCCTTGTTCTCCATATTATTCTCCTTTAAGACTTTATTTTCATCTTTTACTTCTTTTAACTGTTGTTTTAATTCTTCAATTTCCTTAGTTAAGTTTTTGTTCGCCCTCTCTAGTTCTTCCAATTTTTCAATTCTTCGTATCATACTGTCAACATTACCGAACCTACGCTCCAAGTCCTCGTTCATCTTATCGACCTTCTCTTCTAGTCTTGTCAGTCGGGGGGGGGGGGGGGGGGGGGGGTGGTGGGTTGTGTCCCCCCCACCCTCTTTAAATCCCTTGAAAATATTCTCATCACTTTCTACTATATTGCTCCTATCTATACCTCTAATCTTCACATTCCTATTAGACATGTCATCATCCAGCTCGTCTTGCGGTCGTTTGTCCACCTTTCGGCGGCCCGTCAGGGCCAATTCCTCCACCTCCTCATTACCTTCCATTTCCCCAGCAATCCCTCCCCCTCTCTTTCCTTACTTTCCCACTACCCCACGAGCAATTTCCCCCCACCCTGCAAATACAAAAAGGCACTTCTCTTTGCGTTGGGATCCACAATCTGCACTTTTCTTCAGAACGTTCTTCAAGCCGTCCGTTCGTTGAAAGTGTGTGTGTGTGTGTATTTACCTAGTTGTATTTACCTAGTTGTATTTTACGGGAAGGGGAGCTATGCTCGTGGGGTCCCGTCTTCATATCTCATTTTATCTAAACTATTTTTAAATTCGTGTATTGTTTTTGCACACACCACTTTCTCATCTAACTTGTTCCAACTGTCTATTGCTCTGTGAGGAAAGCTGTTCTTTTTCAAATCTCTTCTATAGCTGTCTTTTTTTATTTTCTTTCCGTGTCCTCTTGTATTTCTGTCATCCCATTTTATCAGATTCTCTCTATCAGTAATTTCTATGCCTTTCATGATTCTGTAAATAGTTATCAAATCTCCTCTCTCTCTTCTTTGCTCTAGTGTCTGTAGTTTAAGTTTTTGTAGTCTCTCTTCATATGATAGTTTTGAGAGTGTTGGTGCCAGTTTTGTAATTGCTCTTTGTATTCTTTCAAGTTTTTTTATACATTTTTTTGTACTTGGTGACCATATCGTTGCTGCATATTCCAATCTTGGTCTTATCAGGGTGATTAGGATTTTCCTCACCATTTCTTCATCCAGGTATGTAAATGCCACTTTGATTGTTCTTATTAAATTATAGGTTTCTCCAAAAATCTTATTTATATGTTTCTCAGGTGACATATTATTCATAACAATGACTCCCAGGTCCTTCTCATTTTCTACTCTTTTTATTCCTTCTTCTCCCAAATTATATGATCCTGTTATTCTGTTTTTGCTTTTTCCAAATTCCATTATACTACACTTTTTTGTATTGAACTCCATCTCCCACTTCCTACTCCATTCCTGTACTTTATTTAGATCTCTCTGTAGTGATTCACAATCTTCTTCAGTTTTCATTCTTTTCAGTAGTTTTGCATCATCTGCAAAGAAGCTCATATAGCTTTCAATTCCTTCATCCATATCATTAATATATATAGCAAACATTATTGGGGCCAGAACTGTTCCCTGCGGGACACCGCTTATTACTTCATTCCATTTTGAGTGCTGATCTCTTATCACTACTCTCATTTTTCTGTCTTGCAAAAAGTCTTCCATCCAATTTAGCAATTTACCTTGTATTCCTCCTTCGTATTCTAATTTCTTAAGCAGCTTCTTATGTGGTACTTTGTCAAAAGCTTTTTTTAGGTCTAGAAATGCACAATCAGCCCATCCATCTCTTTCTTGTATTATATCTATTAGCCTTGAATAGAAGCATATTAAATTGGTGACGCATGATCGTCCTTGTCTGAATCCAAATTGCCTTGGATTTAGTACGTTGTTTTTTTCCAAGTATTTTACCCATCTACTTTTGATAATTCTTTCACATATTTTTGCTATTGTACTTGTTAGAGAGACTGGTCTATAGTTGGTAGGTTCTTCTTTATTTCCTCCTTTATATATAGGTACTATATTTGCTTTTTTCCAATCTTCTGGAACTTTTCCTTCTTTTAAGGAACTGCTTATTATGCTATGTATTTTGTCTGCCAGTTCATTCCTGCATTCTTTCAGAATCCAGTTTGCTATTTCATCTGGCCCATGCGATTTTCTGACATCAAAATTACCCAAGTGTGTCAATATTTCATTCTTTGTTACTTCTATTTCTTCCATAGGGGGGACTTTTTCCTTCCACTCAATCTCTTCAGGTTGTATATTTTCCCTTGTAAACACTGATTTAAAATGTTTGTTCATAATTTCCGCCATTTCCATTTCCTCAGTGTATTCAACTCCTCCTTGTCTTAATTTCTCCAAGTCTTGTTTGTTTTTCAGTTTATTGTTTACAAATCTGTAGAATAGTTTTGGTTGATCTTTACACTTTTCTATAACATCTTTTTCATATTTTCTTTTTTCCTCTCTGCACTTTTGTACATATTCATTTCTATAACCAGTATATATTTTCCATTTTTCAGGTCTTCTGTCTTTTTTCCATCTGGTCCAGGCTTTGTCTCTTTTGTCTTTTAACTCCCTACAACTTTTGTTGTACCAGCATTTTACATATTCTTTTTCTTGTTTTTGTCTTGGGACATACTTTTCCACTCCTTTTTTGTAAATTTTTGTCAAGATATTCCATTTCTCTTCCACTGATGTTTCTTCTTTGTATATTTCTTCCCAGTTTTCTTGTTGGAAGAATTCTCTTATTTTATCAAAGTTTGTTTTTTCATACATCATTCTTCCTTTTCTATATTGTTCATTTCTTTTCATATATTTTTCTTCATTAAGTTCCAGTTCAATCAATATGTGGTCACTTTTACCTATTGGTGTTTTATATTCAATCTTGTCCACTATTCTAGGTTCAGATGTAATTATTAAGTCTAGCCTCGATGGTTCTTCTTCATTTCTATACCTAGTGTTCTCTTGTATCCATTGTGTCATTGAATGGTCAGTAATCATCTCAAGTAGAGCATTTCCCCATGAGTCATCACCACTCTTTACTGTCATTTCTTCCCAGCAGATTTCTTTGCAATTAAAGTCGCCCATCATAACTATTCTTCCTCCGTCTTCCATCATTTTAGTTAATGCTATCTTTGTGTCCTCTAACATACTTTTATGTTCACTCTCCTCCCATGAGGCTGTTTTCGGAGGCACATAATTGATCACAAATTTTCTGCTCTTCTTATCTCGGTCTTCCACTTCTATCATAATCATCTCTACTGTATTCTTTCCATATATGACACCTTTCACGTTTATATCCTTCTTAGTCAGGAACATAACTCCACCCCCTTGTTTTTTCTCTCTGTTTCTAATCCAATAATTGTATGCATCATGTCCTACACTGTTGGGTGGTAGTGGGCCTTTTAATTTTGTTTCTACAATTCCCATTATGTCCGGTTCTTTTTCTTTCAAATAATCATTCAGTTCATTCAATCCTGTTATCAATCCATCTATATTTGTGTAAGACACTCTTAGTTTTCTGCCACTTCCATTGTGTTCTCTGTTTCCCTTATGTTTTTCTTTAGTATGTCGAACTGCTTTATTTTCATGTTCACTACTCTCCAATAGAATCTCTCTTTCTCTGACTCCGTTCTTTCCTCGTTTTTTGCCTTAGCTTCAATTCTTTTCTTCTTTTCTGCCTCTCTTTCCTCCTTATTCATTTCTCTTTTTATCCATACCTTTTTATATTGATCATTTGTTGCTAGTTTCCCTGTCTTGGATAGAATTTTCTCTGCCGTTGTTTGTGACCTGAATTTAATCTTAATTGGTCTGGTCTTATCTGTACTATATTTTCCTAGTCTGAATTTTTCCTCAATTTCCTTTATAATCTCTGGTTCATCTTCCTGGACTAATTTTAATAAACTGCTTACTCTTTCATTTTCCTCCTTTATTCTTGCGGTTCTATCTGGGTTATGTTTCTCTTCCATTCCTAATATAATTATACATTTCTTTTTGTCAGCTAATTCTCTTACTATATTCTCCTTCTGTCTCATCACTTTAATAACTGAGTCTTCATTATGTTCTTTCAATTGCTGTTTGACTATGTCAGTGAATGAAACCTTATTCCCTTCTTGAGTTATTCTCCAATTTTTAACTTCTGTAGCTATTTTCTCTCTATTTTCATTACTATTCTTCTTCAATTTCTCATTCTCCTCCTTTACATTTCCTAACTGTCTTTTTAGGTCCTCTATTTCTTCAGTTAAGTTTCTGTTAGCCTTCTCTAGTTGTTCCCTTTCAATTCTCTGGAAAATGGAGTCTACATTACCTAACTTACGTTCCAAGTCCTCGATCACCTTATCAACTCTCTCCTCTAGTCTTATCAGTCGGGGGGGGGGGGTTGTGTCCCCCCCACCCTCTTTAAATCCCTGGAACATATTCTCGTCACTTTCTTCTGTATTGCTCCTCTCTATACTTCTAATCTTTACATTTTTATTAGACATTTGATCCTCGCTAAGTCTTTTGTTTACCTTCCGCTTGTCTGGCTGGGCAAAGTCTACTCCCTCCTCATTTCCTTCCATTTCCCTCAGTAATCCCTCCCCTTTTCCTCTTTCCCTACGTTCCCACTACTCCACGAGCAATTTCCCCCCCACCCTGCAAAAACACTAGGCACTTCTCTTTGCGTTGGGATCCACAGACTTCACTTTTCTTCAGAACGTCTTCTAAGCCGTCCATTCGTTGAAGTGTGTGTGTATGTAGTTTAAGTTTTTGTAGTCTCTCTTCTTTGAGAGTGTTGGTGCCATTTGTTGAAGTGTGTGTGTGTGTGTGTGTGTGTGTGTGTGTGTGTGTGTGTGTGTGTGTGTGTGTGTGTGTGTGTGTGTGTGTGTGTGTGTGTGTGTGTGTGTGTGTGTGTCGGACTGGAGTGTGAATTATTTTGACCCTTATAAGGGTGAAGATGCTATTGGTATACTGATGTGCTGTGTCTTATTACATCGCTTATGACCAAGGTCAGTAGGCGAGACATGGGGATGACCCGTCATCCAGGAGGAGCCAAGATAAGAGGGAGGGAATGGGGGTCAATGGGAGTGGAGTGTATGGGGATGGAATGGGTGAAAGTAGATTGCCTTTGACTTACCTCCATTGTAAGGGGGAAAATGACGTTAGTATATGTTTGTTTGTATGTATGTATGTATGTATGTATGTATGTATGTATGAATGTGTATATATATATATATATATATATATATATATATATATATATGTATATATGTACATATATATACATATTATATATACAAAAGCAAAAGGTAAAGGAGGCAAAGAGGAGAGCAGATGTGAAATGGGGTAGGAGTATGACAGAAAATTTTGAAAGTAATAAAAAGATGTTTTGGAAAGAAATAAAGAGAGGAAGAGGAGGCGAATCAAGTAGAGAAGAAAAGGTAAAAGGTACAGATGGAGAGATGATAATGGAAGAGATGGCAGTAAGGGGAAGATGGGCAGAATATTTTAGGGAGTTGCTAAATGTGAAGGAGGATAGGGAAGGAAAGATAGCTGCAGTGGGAAATGCGAAGAAAATGAGAGTGATGAGTGAGGAGAATGGAGGAGAAATAAGGAAGGATGAGGTGAAGGCAGTTGTAAAGATGATGAAAGCAGGTAAGGCACCTGGTCTGGATGGATGCCATGCAGAATGTCTGAAAAAGGGAGGTTCAGTGATAGTGGACTGGTTGGTGAGGTTATTTAATGTTTGCTGGAGAGAGGGTAGAGTACCGGAGGACTGGAGAAGTGCCTGTATAGTTCCTCTTTACAAGGGAAAAGGGGACAAGTGTGAATGTAGTAGTTTCAGAGGGATTAGCCTGTTAAGTGTAGTAGGGAAGGCTTATGGGAGGATCTTAATTGAGAGGATTAGGAGAGGAACAGAGGGAGTAATTGGTGAGGAACAGTGTGGATTTAGGACAGGTAGAGGTTGTGTAGATCAGATCTTTGTGGTAAGACAGATATGTGAGAAAGCTATAGGAAAGGGGAAGGATGTTTTTTGGGCCTTTATGGATTTGAAAAAGGCTTACGACAGGGTAGACAGAAAGGCATTGTGGGAGGTTATGAGGATATACGGGATAGAAGGAAAGCTTCTCGGAGCTGTCAAGTTTTTATGAGAGTAGTAGAGCTTGTGTCAGGATTAGAAATGGAGAGAGTGAGTGGTTTGAGGAAAAGGTGGGACTTCGTCAAAGATGCGTTATGTCGCTGTGGCTGTTCAACTTATACATGGATGGGGTAGTGCGAGAGGTAAATGCAAGGGTAGTGGGTCAGGGATTGGAGATGGTTAAAGAAAATGGAGAAAAGTGAGAGGTGAGCCAGCTGTTGTTTGCGGACGATACTGCATTTGTGGCAGGATCGGAGGAGGGACTGAGGAAGTTGGTGACAGAGTTTGGGAGAGTGTGTGTTAGAAGAAAGCTAAAGATAAATGTGGGTAAAAGTAAGGTGATGAGATGTATAAAGGGTGAAAGTGGCAGTAATCTGGAAGTGAGCATTAAGGGAGAGCAACTGGAGGAAGTGGATAGTTTTAGATACTTGGGTGCAAGTGTAGCAGGAAAAGGTGGAGTGAAGGTGGAGGTAGAATGTAGATTGAGAGAAGTGAGTAAATGCCTTGGTGGATTAAAGAGCGTAATGAGGAATAGACATTTGGGAATGGATACGAAGAGGAGACTGTATGAAGGAGTGATTGTGCCAACAGCACTGTATGGGGCAGAAACGTGGAACATAAGAGAAGAAGAGAGAAAGAGCTTAAATGTGTTTGAGATGAGGTGTCTGAGAAGTATGATGGGGGATACTAGGCTAGATAGAGTGAGAAATGAGGAGGTGAGGAGGAGAACAGGGGTGGAAAGGGAGTTGGGAGATAGGGTTGATGAAAGAATATTAGGATGGTTTGGACACATGGAAAGAATGAGTGAAGAAAGACTAGTAAAGGAGGTATGGAAGGCAGATATGGAGGGAGTGAACATGAGGGGACGTCCTAGGATGAGATGGATGGATGGGGTGAAGGGGGCTTTGGGGAAGAGAGGAATGTCTGTTGAGGAAGGACGGGAGAGGACAGAAGACAGGGGTGAATGGAGAATGGTTGTATATGGAAGATGTTGTGATGCATGAGGTGGAATGGACGGGGGGATGGGGGGTGAGGTAGTGTGCGTGAGCAAAATTTTGACGCAGCCCGAAGGGATTTCTCCCCGTCTTCTCCTTTATATGGGGGGACGGAGAGGGGGGGGTCTCCGATTTAATGAAGCGGCCTTGCTGTGGATGTGCTGTGTCTTGCGACACTGCTTCTGACCCAGGGCAGTGGACAAGGTGCAGGGATGACCCGTCATCTAGGAGGTGCTAAGATGGGAGGGAGGGTGGAGGGGTGTGGAGTGTTTTCAGGGATGGAATGGGTGGGAATGATTTTATGCCTTTTTCTTTTTGGCTACCTCCCTTGTAAGGGGGAAAAAGCCTTGGTATTATGGATGTATGTATACTTCGCTGCGGGGTGTTACTCCAACTCGTGGGCGAGGAGTTGGGTGTGTGTGTGCGTGTAAGGTCACAGTATTATCCATTGATCAGTCATGCGAGCTCTGAGCTCTTATCCGGGAGGTTAATAACTGTCGATCACGATTCCAACACGTGATACAAGACCAAGGTGAATCAAATACGCATACACATAGACACGCACACAAGAGCGCACGCACACATTCCCATAATGCAACAAAGGCAAAAACATTTTCGTTAAGGTCAATATTTTTCCTCTCAGCCAAAAATTTCTCTCGATTTTTCTCTCTCTCCTTTTCCCATCAATCTTTGTTATTATTCTCATACTAAGACTCTTCGCCCTCTTCTCCTTCCTCTTCTTTCACCATCTCATCTTATTCTTTGTTTTCTCTTTCCTCAAATTCTACACGTTTTACTTTTTTATCTCTTGTTTCCTCTCCTCCTTCTTTCTTTATCCTTCTTCCTCTTCTTCTCCTTTCTCTTCACCATATGTCGACCCCATCACTTTTCAGTTCCTTTCATCTCTGTGTAATTACTGGTTTAATTCTGTTTACTGTTCCCTTGTATTCTTTTGTATTTCTTCTGTCACTTACGAATTCCTTTACTTAAGTATGTTTCCACCATATCTTCTGTTATGAGTTAGTAATGTTTCTCAATGGGGGTGAATTAAACTGGTAAAGAATTTTCTTCATTTCTTCTTCACTAATTCTCTACAACGTTATTGTCTTCGGTACACCAGGGTACGCCTGGGATCCCGAATCTATTCACAAAGCCATCTCTGTTCCGACGTCACTACTTAATTCATGCAATAATTTTGATTGTTACGAATAAATGCCTCATAAGGGCGTGACTTTTCTCCCAGGTACCAATAATTTTTTCTTCTCCTCCACCCTTCTTCAATCAGAAAGACTGTTACACCGTAAGCAATACTGCTTACACAATCTCAACATCGAAGCGGAATGATTTAGTTAAGATATTGTCACCTCTTCATTAAAATCTGTACCCTAGCTGTTGTTTACAAACTTTAGATGGTGAGCGACATTATGCAACTCTTTCGCGGCTATTGTTTTCAATACATCTAACCCGGAAAAATGAAATTCTCGCCACCTACCCCTCTATCTACTTACTTGTCTACCTTTATCTACCAGCCTCTTACACCACATCATTCTCCTGGTTCCCTTTAGCCTCTTTTTTCCTCTTCTCTTTCTACTTTCTCTATTTTCTTCTCTCTCTTTCTCCTCTCCCACCCTTTCTGGCGGGGAAGAAGGGGATGAAGGGGAAGAAGGGGATGAAGGGAAAGGAGAAGGGGAAGAGAAGGAATTGAATTGAATAATTGGGATTTATCTGGCATCGCAACATCAATGGTCATTGATGCCGTAGTATTTATGATTAAGAAAAGGAAATGGTAAAAAGCTTAAAAAATAAATAAAATAAAAAAAGATTGAAATCTAAAGATCATTGAGAAGATTAATAGCACTAAAAAAATTAAAAATACTTTATATTGCAGTTACATCCCAGAACATTCCAACATAATGTGTCTAATGGTCATAGGAACTAGGCAATCATTACAAAATGGAGGAGGACTGCCCTCCATTAGAAAGCCATGGGATAGCCTAGAGTGACCAATCCTCAACTGGCTAAGGGTTACTTCCTGTTTTCTGTTCAGTAATGTATAAGACCAAGGATGAATAGTATCAGTAATCTCTCTCATCTTGTTACCAGCCTCAAGATCCCATTGGAACTGCCAAAGAGATGAGATCTCGGCTTTGATTAGAGGGATATAATCTTCATAAGGTATAGGCTGTAAGCAAGGTAAGGGTGAGAGAGCGGCTTCCTTGGCCAATTTATCGGCCTGTTCATTTCCTGGTACTCCGACATGTGCTGTAACCCAGCAGAAGTTTATTTCATTACCTCGACTCTCGAAAAAGCCATTCTAAGGTCTTTAAAACTATTGGGTGCCTTGAGTCGAATTGTTCTAGAGACTGCAAGACACTCTTTGAGTCACTAAAAATTGTAAAACATTTGCCTCTCTTTTTCATGGAGGATATAATGTCCATGGCGGACAGTATTCCCGTCAGTTCGGCAGTGAAATTAGATGATGTATCAGGCAAGGTGCCCTTACAATTAAAATCATTTGAAAATATTCCAAAACCAACGCCTGCACTAGTTTTGGAGCCATCAGTAAAAACAAACACAGAGGTTGATTGATTTATGGAATTTTTGGCTCGAAGGCCAAGCGCCGGAGCTGGTAGGCCATTCAGCACATATTTATCTTATGGATAAAAATTCAAGTAAAACATTTAAAACAATAAACATTCACGAACACACATCAACAACATACATTCACAAGCATTCATATACACAATTTTAAATTTCGCAAAATAAATTTCTTTCAAAAACTTTAAAACATTTTTCAAACGAGCTTCCTCCCCTAAAATTTCTTTAAAAGATAAATCTGTTAAAAAATTTGCCCTGCGCTTGTTAGAGAATGCAGGGCACTGAACTACAATGTGTTTAATTGTCAAAATTACTTGGCAAGTGGGACATTGGGGGGCCAGCCTTTCTGCTCCACTTGCCATCAAAAATCTATGAGTGATACAGGAATGGCCAATTCTCAATCTTGTCAAGACAATACTTGACCTTCTGTCCAAAGGAGGACACTTCCAAGGGTTCACCAAGGGGTGAATCTCTTTTAGTTTATAACTGCCGTCCAGCCTTGTCCATTCTTCTTGCCCCTTTCCCATTGTGTAACGATGAATCACTTCTTTGAAGTCCGTATGTGGGACTTTTCAGTCTGTTACATGGCTGAGCCTAGTGGCGACTTTGGCTGCAGCATCAGCCTGTTCATTTCCAGAGACACCCACATGGGACGGCACCCAGCAAAAGTTTACTTTTATTTTCTTTCTCTTGTTGATTAGAATTGACCAGTCCTGTATTTCTTGGATTAAAAAGTGAAGAGGTAAAAATGTATTTACAGAGGATAAAATGCTCATGGAGTCTAAAAATAACAACGTTCTTGTTGCATGGAACAGAATTAGAAACAAATTTGAGTGTGTTGCTGACTGCCTGCAGTTCAGCCATAAAAATAGAGCTAAAATCAGGCAATTTTCTCTTTAAAACTGTGCTATCACATACAACAGCACAACCAACACCATCTTGGGATTTTGATCCATCTGTATAAATAAAAATTGAA
The DNA here is from genome assembly GCF_046742065.1 of Oratosquilla oratoria. Lineage (NCBI taxonomy): Eukaryota > Metazoa > Arthropoda > Malacostraca > Stomatopoda > Squillidae > Oratosquilla > Oratosquilla oratoria. Next base: position 264,950 of record NW_027467495.1, read on the forward strand.
TCAGCATGTACTGATAAATGTTCTAAAAATTCACTTTTTAGCTCTATAGCAGTTCTATTTTTCTTCTTTTTAAGAGGACATATTTCAGTGGGGCATTGGTTCCAAGGAGGGAATTTGGGAGGCGTGATCTCAGCAATTGTGTTAGGAACAAGTCCTACCTTCTCTGTCCCAACTTCACATCTCACTTCTAAAGGTTTCGGAAGAGTACTTTTCCTTGGAGCTCTGTCTACCAGCTGCTTTACAAATTTGAAGTTTGGATTCTGTTTGGATGTCAAGACACGAGATATATATCTAAGGCTTAATTCCTCCCTGCAAATATAGAGGGGAGGAATTCCTGCGTCCACATACAAGCTATCCACTGGAGAAGTTCTATAGGCTCCCGAACAGATCCGTAAAGCCATATTGTGGACTATATCAAGCTTCTTCAGTGAACTTTTACATGCCGATCCATAAATTTGACATCCGTAATCCATTTTCCTAAGGCACAATGTTTGGTAAAGCCTTATCAAAGTTACACGATCTGCTCCCCAGTTGAAACGAGACACTACCTTTAGTATCCCCTCCAATTCCTAACTCTTTGCCGCAGTGGAGGGGCTTAGGAGCAAGCAACCAGAGTCTGATGCTTTATTTTTGGACTTCAGTTGCTTGCTCAACTAATTTTGTTAGGACCTTTTACCTCTTTCTCCAAATTTTTATTCCTTCTCTCCTCTTCTTCTTTCTGAATTGATTTACGATGTACGACTTTTGCTCCCTTTTCGACTATGGCTTGGACTGCTCTTTGGATTTGTTGGAGGGTGGAGAGGACTGACATGCCTCTCCACCCTTAGAATTCGAGTACCTGACGTGCGTGAGCGAGGGGAAAGTCTTATGTCAAACATGGTTCCCAGCACTGGGTCCGATCTCGACGGACTGAGGACGCCTTAGGTGCTGGGGATTATGTGTATAGCCTGGTAGTAGCTTCTAGGGATGGTTAAATGACATAACAAGCCACATCCCTCCCTTGTTGGGCTCCGAATCATGGGATTTTTGGTGGGTGGAAGGCTACTTGGTTGAATATTTGAAAACCCGTTCTTATGGAGAACAACCCCCCCCCCTTCTGTTGACGACTCTGGCTTGAATAGGGACACAGTTTTAGACTCCTCCAAGACCACAAATGTTATGACATTAGAGCCTTATTTCCCTACTCTATCAGATACTGACACTAAGTCTAGGATCAGGACAGGGAAAGGCAATTCAGGAAAAATTAAGATAACGCCAGGAAAATTTGAACCCAACAACTATGCCAAGTTTTTGATTCTGAAAATGAGAGGACAACAAATGAGGGACCTTGACATGTTTTCTGTCAATCGCGAAATCAAGATGAAATGTAGCATCGAACCAAAGATTTCTTACATGAATGATGGCAGTTTACTGGTAGAAGTTGCATCACCTGATGATAGCACTAAAGTCCAAAATATTTCGTCGCTAGATGGTCAAGAAATATATTGTTTATACAATAAGAGACTGAACCAAGTTAAAGGCGTGATAAGATCTACAGAATTACTTAGATATTCTGAAGAAAAAATCCAAATGGAGCTAAAGGACCAAGGAGTAGTAGATGTGAAACAAATGAAGAAGAACATAGGTGGTGTACTAACACCCTTGCCCACGTACGTTCTAACATTTGATCTCCTGAAGCTACCTAACATGATAATGGCTGCGTGGCTTCGACTAAATGTTAGACCATATATTCCATCATGTCGAAGGTGCTTCTATTGCCAAAAATTTGGTCATGTGATTGGGACTTGTAGGAGAAAAATTAAGGGTGAAAATGCAGTCTGTGAAAATTGTGGTTTGGAAGCTCATGGTGAATGCTCTAATTCTCCACACTGCATCAACTGTGGTGAAGATCACCCCACAAGCTCAAAGAAATGTGATAAATTCACTTTTGAAAAAGAAATTCAGACACTAAGAGCAAAAGAACACTTCAGCTTCAAAGAGGCTAGACAACGAGTAAACGCTATGTTCATTCGACCAGGGGTAAGTTTCTCCTCCATCATTAATAAGCATAAGCCCAACACATCAGATGACGTATCTACACATGAGAAGAGCCTTAATTCAAAATTGACCATTCCTAAAAACTCCGAAATCACTCCTGCAAATAATAGACTTATGAAGAGACGATTGAGTGATGAAAGAGAAGAATCTCTCTCATCAAAAATCTGTCTTAAAAATACGTTTAACTTGTTGGATGATGAAATGGATTTGGAGGACCCCAAATCCTCCAAACATTCCCTAGTCCCTACCTGTCCTGTATCTCAGGTGGGGACTTCTGTCTTGGCAAGTGCTTTGGTGCTTGCTGGGACCCCTGTCCCATCCCCATCTCCAGTCCGGGCTGGGACTTCTGTCCCGGCATGTGATCTGGAGCAGGCTGGGACCTCAGCTCCGGCTACCGTTCCCGTGCGGTCTGGAGCTTCTGTCTCGGTTTGCCCTCCGGAGCAAGCTGAGACTTCTATAATGGCTTGCGCTCCAGTGCAGGCCAATAATTCTGCCCTAGGTTGTGCTCTAGCTCAGCCTAAGACTTCAGTTTTATCTAACAAACCTACCTTGGATGGCACAGTGGTCCAGGGGAAGAAGTCATCTGTCTCAGCTGGGAATACTGAAGTCATACCAAAATCTGTGGTAAAAGTTCCTAAAGAACAAAGAACATTAAGTAACTCAAGGCGAAACATAAAGGTGCCAATTAAGAACAAGAAGGCATCAGAAAAAGATCAAAATGTAAAAAATCCTGGTCCAAAGAAGACTAAAGAGTCTTCCAAATAAAATAAGATAAATTCTCTGCTATTTTGCAGTGGAATTGTCAAGGGTATAGAGCTAAATATGAAGAGCTTAAACATCTAATATATTCTCATTCACCAATATGCATAGCCTTACAAGAGACCATGTTTGGAGAAAACCAAATATTTAGTCCTAGAGAGTACATTATGCATCACTCTCCTATCAATCCTTTACAAGGAAGCCATGGTGGAAGCGCTCTTCTAGTCAGAAATGATATTCCTCATAAAATTTTACCCTTGAATACTCCCTTGGAAGCAGTAGCAATTCAGATTAATATAACTAGAGTATATAACATTTGCTCTCTCTATCTCTCGCCTAATAGAGAATTTTCTAGTAGTGACTTTACTAGTTTTTATCTCCCGTTTTTAATTTTGGGAGATATGAATAGTAGGCACCAGTCTTGGGGTGATGTGACATCAAATGCAAAAGGGGAACAGCTTCAGCAAATCATTAAGAACACAGATCTTACTGTTCTTAATACTAATAAACCTACTCATTTTCATATCCAAACAGGGACCTTTTCTTGCATTGACCTATCCCTTGCGAGTCCTAATGCTTTCATGGATTTTGAGTGGGATGTGCTTGATGATCTCTTTGGAAGTGATCATTTCCCAATCATCATTTCAAATGGGAATTCAGTACCTGTTGCTAGAGCTCCCCGTTGGTGTACTGATAGGGCAGATTGGCCTCTTTTCCAAGAACTAAGCAATATAGAGGCAGATGTAAATGACTTGCCAACAGTAAGTGAAGCTATTTTTTATTTGAATAGTATTTCAATAAATGCAGCAAATCATTCAATTCCCAAGACCAGTGGAAAATTTCGTCAGAAGCCTGTTCCCTGGTGGAATATACAGTGTACTATAAGACATAAAGCAATGAGGGCTGCTTTCACCAGATATCGTAGGCATAGGTGCACTGTTTACCTTATATGCTTCAAGAAAGCCCGAGACCAACTTAGATGACATATAAAGAAAGCTCGCAGAGAATGTTGGATACAGTTTCTCTCTAGTATCACATGGAAAACTCCAATGACGTTGGTTTGGGCCAAGATCAAGAAGATAGCTGGGAAATTTAAACCTTCCCCTCCTCCTGTTTTGAAAATTAACGGATTATTTGCTTCAGATGCAAAAACTGTAAATGAAACTTTTGCAGGGCATTTTGCCAAAGTATCTAGCAAAAATCTTGACTCACCGTATTATCAATTACGCTCAAATGAGGAAGCTCGTTATCTTGATTTCACTGCTAATGTAAGTGAATCATACAATATACCCTTTTCCATGAAAGAATTCTTATCAGCCTTATCTAAAAGTAAAAACTCTTCTCCTGGACTTGACGAAATTATATATATGATAAAGAGCTCATCATATAATACTAAAGTTTTTATCTTGGATGTTTTAAATAGAATTTTCAAGGATAGCGATTTTCCTGAAGTTTGGGAAACCGCTTTAATTTTACCCTTCCTCAAGCCTGGTAAAGACTCCTCCATCCCTTCGAGTTATCGACTGATTGCATTGACATCTTGTCTCTGTAAATTAATGGAAAAGATGGTCAATGCCAGGTTGGTTTGGTTTCTAGAACAGAGAGGGGTGATCTCTTCTACTCAATGTGGATTCCGTAGAATGCACTCTTGTACTGATGTACTGATTCGATTGGAAGATTCGATCTGCAATGCTTTATTAACCAAGCAGCATCATATCACTGTCTTTCTTGATCTTGAAAAGGCATATGATAATGCCTGGAGGTATGGCATTTTAAAAGTTCTTCATAACATCGGGTTGAGAGGTGAATTGCCACTTTTTATCAAAGCTTTTTTAAAAAATAGTCTTTCTAAAGTTAGAGTAGGCAATACTCTATCCAAATTAACAGTACAAGAAGAAGGAGTTCCTCAGGGTAGTGTATTAAGCGTAACCCTGTTTGCCCTTAGTATCAATGGTATTACTTCCGTTATTCCGCCTGAAGTAATGTTTACGCTTTTTGTTGACGATTTGTCCTTATCATTTGCAGCATCTAGAATGTCTGTAGCAGAGCGAAAACTACAGTTGACAATCGATAAAGTAGCTAGATGGGCCTCTGAGCATGGCTTTCGTTTTTCACCATCAAAAACAGTAGTGATGCATTTCTGCCGCATTAGAGGTCACCATCCTGACCCAGATTTATACCTATATGGTCAGAGAATTTCATGTGTGGAGGAGGCAAAATTTTTGGGTCTGCTATTTGATCCAAAACTATCTTGGGAGCCCCATATTAAAAACCTTAGGATAAAATGCATGAAAGTTTTAGATGTTCTCAAAGTTATTTCCTGTACCAAATGGGGGGCTGATCGTAAACACCTACTCCAGTTGCATAGGGCACTGGTTATACCCAAACTTTTATATGGATCTGAAATATATTCGTCAGCAAGAAGCACAAAGCTAGAGAGACTGAATGCTGTTCATCACACTGGGGTGAGGATTGCTACAGGAGCATAAAGTCCTCACCAATTCCAAGTCTCCTTTTTGATGCTGGGGAATTACCCCTAGTCTTAATGAGGCAGTCCCAGATGATAAAGTACTGGATTAGAGTTCAAAGACTTCCTAACTCGTTAAGTTTTAAAATTATTTTTAATGGCAATTTTAATAATTTTAATAATAAATCTTCATGTCCAATTCCCTTTGGACTTAGAGTAAGACATGTTTTAGAAGAATTAGGTTTGCCCCAATTTCAAGTTCTTCCAGTTAAGCATTCAGCATTTCCCCCTTGGAGGCTACCATATGTAGATCACTGCAGCTGCTTAGAAATATCTAAGACTGGAATACCGGAGCCTATGATCAAACAAATATTTCTCGCCCACTTTGAAGATCACAGAAATTTAGTTTGTATATATACAGATGGCTCCAAATCCAATGCTGGCGTTGGATTTGGAGTCGTTTTTCCCAGTTTTAATTGCAGTGGAGCATTGCCTAGCTCTGCTTCAATTTTTACAGCTGAGCTGCATGGAATTCTAATGGCTTTAAAAAGAATAGTAAACCATGCTGGTTTTAGTTTCACAATTTTTAGTGATTCTAAGAGCGTGTTGGAAGCCTTAAGTTCTTATAATCCTACCCATCCATTAGTTTCAGAAATTTTAGAATGGATGTTTTTACTAAGTCGTAAAAGAAAATTAATTAGATTTTGTTGGGTTCCATCCCATGTCAGTATAATAGGCAATGAGGAGGCTGACAGGTTAGCCAAAGAAGGATCAATAAAACATCCTATTAACAAGGCCCTTCCAGATACCAACTATCAGCCTGAAATTAAGAATGCAATAAAATCTTCCTGGCAATTCTCATGGTCTTTGATCGAATCTAATAAGATGAGAGAAATCACAGACTCTGTTAATCCATGGATATATTTATCCAGCTGTCGTAGAAGAGAAGTGTCAGAGTGTCGCCTCCGAATTGGACACACGAACTTCTCTCACGGCTTTTTAATGAGTGGTAACTACCAGCCTTTTTGCAGCGATTGTTTGGTGCCACTAACGGTTAAACATTTACTGGTCGAATATCCTAGCTTGGTGGAACAGAGAGAGAGACATTTTAACAGGGACAGGGCTGGGAGTTTTAATTTGAGTTTTATTTTGGGAAAAGACTTGGACGAAGACTCTTTTTTCAATTTCATTGAAGATGTTGGTTTCTCTAACTTGATCTGATTTTAATATACAGGACATGTTTTATTTTATCAAGTAGTTGATATATATTGAGTTTACTTTCGGTGTCAATAACCCAGTAGTTACGACACCAGACTGAATGCTTATAATCAATCAATCAATCAAACCTTTAGTATATTAAGTCGCTGTTTAACAGTGTATACAGCCTCGTTTATGTGATTTGTGGATGTCAGCCTTTTATCCAATACCAGACCCAAGTATTTTACTTGATCTTCATACGGTAATATGACACCCTCTAAGAATAGTGTTGGTATTTCTTCCTTGCGTCTTAGTCTGGAAAACCTTATGGCTTTGGTTTTTTCAGCAGAGAATGTGAAGCCCCTGCTATTAGCCCATGCTGTTGCTAAGTTAATAGCCTCTTGAATCTTTTGGCCCGTTTCTAATGTTGTCGATTTGCTGCACACAATAGCGAAGTCATCAGCATAAGCCAATCCATGAACTCCTGTGGGAACTTGTTCTAATAAACTATTAATGGCTATGCTGAAGAGTGTAGGACTCAGAACACTTCCTTGGGGAATCCCTTCCTCTTGAAGATATGCACAAGAGAAAGAAGAGCCCACTCGGACTTTTAGATAACGGTCAGATAAGAAGTCCTTTAAACAATTGAACATATTACCCCCGATACCCCACTCTGCAACTTGCTTCAGAATGCCTCCCCGCCAGGTAGTATCATAGGCATTTTTAAAGTAAAAAAACACACCAATGCTCAAGTTCTCAATTGCGAAGGCATTCTGAATCTCATGAGTGATAAAAAGTAAGGGGTCGAGAGTGCATTTATTCCTTCTAAATCCAAACTGTCTGTTAGATAGGAGATTTTTAGATTCCAAAAAAACAAACTAAACGCGTATTAACCATTCTTTCATAGATCTTACAAATGCAGCTAGTGAGAGCAATAGGTCTGTAAGTTTGTGGGGCATGAGAGTCTTTTCCTGCCTTTAAGATTCCTATGATGATTGAAGTCTTCCAAGATTTAGGAGAAGATTCAGAAGACCAAAATTTGTTCAGCACATTTAAGAGGAATTTCTTCGACGATACGGATAAGTGGGCAACCATGGAATAATGAATGTCATCCTCTCTAGGAGAGGTTAGGGAGGATAGAGATAAAGCATGATTCATTTCATCCAAAGTAAAGAGAAGATTATATGCCTCCGAGTTCGTATTGGTAAGAGGAATAATCGCGGTCTTGGTTCTAATTCTTCTAAAATTATCTGAATAATGTAGAGGGCTTGAAAAATCAGCATAATGTCTTCCAAAAGCCTCTGCTACTTCTCTAGTATCTGATATAAGAGTCATTTATCTTCAGAATGGGTAAAGGGTTGATTTATGGAATTTTTGGCTCGAAGGCCAAGCACCGGAGCCGGTAGTCCATTCAGCGCATATTTATCTTTTAGATTAAAAAAACAACAACTAAAAATCAAATTCAAGTAAAACAGTTAAAACATTAAACATTCACAAACACACATCAACAACATACACTCACAAGCATTCATATACACAATTTTAAATTTCATAAAATAAATTGGTCTTTTAAAAATTTTAACACATTCTTCACACGAGCTTCCTCCCCTAAAACTCCTTTAAAAGATAAATCTGTTAAAAAATTTGCCCTGCGCTTATCAGAGAATGCAGGGCACTGAGCTAAAATGTGTTTAATTGTTAAAACTACTTGGCAAGTGGGACATTGGGGGGCCAGCCTCTCTGCTCCACTTGCCATCAAAAATCTATGAGTGATATAGGAATGGCCAATTCTCAATCTTGTCAAGACAATGCTTGACCTTCTGTCCAAAGGAGGACACTTCCAAGGGTTCACCAAGGGGTGAATCTCTTTAAGTTTATAACTGCCGTCCAGCCTTGTCCATTCTTCCTGCAACTTCCCTATTGTGTAACAATGAATCACTCCTTTGAAGTCCGTATGTGGGACTTTTCGATCTGTTATTTGGTTGAGCCTAGTGACGGCTTTGGCTGTAGCATCGGCCTGCTCATTTCCAGAGACACCCACATGGGACGGCACCCAGCAAAAGTTTACTTTTATCTTTTTTCTGTTGTTGATTAGAATTGACCAGTCCTGTATTTCTTGGATTAAAAAGTGGAGAGGCAAAAATGTATTTACAGTGGTTAAAATGCTCATGGAGTCTGTAAAAATAACAATTAGACCAATAACAATTAGACCAATAACCAATAACAATTAGACCAATAACAATTAGACCAATTTCACTATTACCACAGTTTTCCAAAATTCTTGAAAAGTTATTCACAATTCGCCTTGACTCATTTCTAAAAAAAAGACGTCATTTACCATAGTCAATATGGATTTCAACGAAATCTTTCAACGTCTACAGCAGTAATGGAATTAATTGAAGAGATAACTAACAATATAGAACAAAAGAAAAAGACAGCCGGCATATTTATTGATCTTAAAAAGGCATTTGACACAGTAAATCATGAAATCCTAATTCGAAAGGCCGAATACTATGGGCTAAGAGGTAAAGTTAATGACTGGTTAAAAAGTTATCTAAAAAACAGGAAACAATATGTGGCCATTGAGGAAGAAAGATCACACATTCTACCAGTTACATGTGGAGTACCTCAAGGTTCAGTTCTAGGACCCAAACTATTCTTACTATACATTAATGACATTACAAATGTATCCAACCTTATGAAATTTATACTGTTCGCCGACGATACCACCATTCTATGCTCCGATACAAATTCCGACAAACTGATCAAGACAATTAATGAAGGATTATGTCAACTATCCAACTGGTTTTCAGCCAATAAGCTATCCTTAAACGTATCAAAAACTAACTACCTGCTTTTCTACAAAAATAATGAAAGTACTAAGCAATTTGTATGAGATGTACAAAGAAAAGAAAAGAGAAGTAAAGCAAAAGGTAAAGGAGGCAAAGAGGAGAGCAGATGTGAAATGGGGTAGGAGTATGACAGAAAATTTTGAAAGTAAAAAAAAGATGTTTTGGAAAGAAATTAAGAGAGGAAGAGGAGGCGAATCAAGTAGGGAAGAAAAGGTAAAAGGTACAGATGGAGAGTTGATAATGGAAGAGATGGCAGTGAGGGGAAGATGGGCAGAATATTTTAGGGAGTTGCTGAATGTGAAGGAGGATAGGGAAGGAAAGATAGCTGCAGTGGGAAATACGAAGAAAATGAGAGTGATGAGTGAGGAGAATGGAGGAGAAATAAGGAAGGATGAGGTGAAGGCAGTTGTAAAGATGATGAAAGCAGGTAAGGCACCTGGTCTGGATGGATGTCATGCAGAATGTCTGAAAAAGGGAGGTTCAGTGATGGTGGACTGGTTGGTGAGGATATTTAATGTTTGCTGGAGAGAGGGTAGAGTACCGGAGGACTGGAGTAGTGCCTGTATAGTTCCTCTTTACAAGGGAAAAGGGGACAAGTGTGAATGTAGTAATTTCAGAGGGATTAGCCTGTTGAGTGTAGTAGGGAAGGCTTATGGGAGAATCTTAATTGAGAGGATTAGGAGAGGAACAGAAGGAGTAATTGGTGAGGAACAGTGTGGATTTAGGACGGGTAGAGGTTGTGTAGATCAGATCTTTGTGGTAAGACAGATATGTGAGAAAGCTATAGGAAAGGGGAAGGATGTTTTTTGGGCTTTTATGGATCTGGAAAAGGCTTATGATAGGGTAGACAGAAAGGCACTGTGGGAGGTTATGCAGATTTATGGGATAGGAGGAAAGCTTTTGGGAGCTGTCAAGAGTTTTTATGTGAGTAGTAGAGCATGTGTTAGGATTAGAAATGGAGAGAGTGAGTGGTTTGAAGTAAAGGTGGGACTTCGTCAAGGATGCGTTATGTCGCCCTGGCTGTTCAACTTATACATGGATGGGGTGGTGCGAGAGGTGAATGCTAGGGTAGTGAGTCAGGGATTGGAGATGGTTAAAGAAAATGGAGAAAAGTGGGAGGTGAGCCAGCTGTTGTTTGCGGACGACACTGCGCTTGTGGCAGGGTCAGAGGAGGGATTGAGGAAGCTGGTGGCAGAGTTTGGGAGAGTATGTGATAGAAGAAAGCTAAAGATAAATGTGGGTAAAAGTAAGGTGATGAGATGTACAAGGGGTGAAAGTGGCAGTAGACTGGAAGTGAACATTAAAGGAGAGCGACTGGAGGAAGTGGATAGTTTTAGATACTTGGGTGCAAGTGTAGCAGGAAAAGGTGGAGTGAAGGTGGAGGTAGAATGTAGATTGAGAGAAGCAAGTAAATGCCTTGGTGGTTTAAAGAGTGTAATGAGGAATAGACATTTGGGAATGGATGCGAAGAGGAGACTGTATGAAGGAGTGATTGTGCCAACAGCACTGTATGGGGCAGAAACGTGGAACATAAGAGAAGAAGAGAGAAGGAGTTTGAATGTGTTTGAGATGAGGTGTCTGAGAAGTATGGTGGGGGTTACTAGGCTAGATAGAGTGAGAAATGAGGAGGTGAGGAGGAGAACAGGGGTGAAAAAGGATTTGGGAGATAGAGCTGATGAAAGAATATTAGGATGGTTTGGACACATGGAAAGAATGAGTGAAGAAAGACTAGTAAAAGAGGTATGGAAGGCAGATGTGGAGGGAGTGAACATGAGGGGACGTCCTAGGATGAGGTGGATGGATGGGGTGAAGGGGGCTTTGGGGAAGAGGGGAATGTCTGTTGAGGAAGGAAGGGAGAGGACGGAAGACAGAGGTGAGTGGAGAATGGTTGTATGTGGATGATGTTGTGACTGCATGAGGAGGAATGGGCGGGGTAGTATGTGTGAGTAAATTTTGACGCAGCCCGAAGGGATTTCTCCCCGTCCTCGCCTTATATGCAAAGGGGGACGGAGAGGGGGGGTCGCCGATTAAATGAAGCGGCCTTGCTGTGGATGTACTGTGTCTTGCGACACTGCTTCTGACCCAGGGCGGTGGGCAGGGTGCAGGGATGACCCGTCATCCAGTAAATTCCTAGGCGTGTATTTAGACGATCAACTTAATTGGAAACATCATATAAATCATGTGATAAATAAGATATCCAAAACTTTAGGAATTATGCATAAAATGAGAAATATCCTCAATGAAAATACCCTACGTACCATTTATTGTAGTCTACTACTACCATACTTAAACTATTGTTCAGAAATTTGGGGTAACACTTATCAAACTAATCTTCAACGCATAATTACCTCTCAAAAAAGGGCACTGCGTATAATCTGCAATGTAGGTCGTTTGGAACATACAAATAATCTATTTAAAAAACTAAATCTACTCAAATTCAATGACTTAATAAAGTACAAAACTGCCATTGTTATGCACCAAATCTACAACAAACACATGAATCAAAACATATTGAAATTTTACTCAACTTACGAAACTTGCTATGCGACTAGGCAAACAAACGACTTCTTTAAAACTCAATACAGAACAACCAAAAAAAGGTGTTAACACATGGAATAAACTGGAAAAGGATTTACCTATGACAAAATGTTTATCATCATTCAAACGATACTTAAAAAAGTCTTTAATCTATAAGTATTAGTATATTGAACACTTCAGATCCATTTCATGGTTGTATTCATGGAGAAACTGTCATGCACTGCCCAAGTCTGCCGCTCTTTTTTTTTCTATTCCAGCAGGTCACGGTGACCCAGATCTGCGCATTAAGCAATTATCGTCCCGTCAACAATCGACCTGACCTCTCACCTCTCACCTGACCCCCACAAGTTGCGATGCTCGCACGTGCCCCCGATTTCTACGCGAGGTCGGAGTTAGCGGACGTCGTGACGCATGTCATTGTGTGTGTGTATATATGTGTATGCATGTATGTGTGTAGATGTGTATGTACCATACTAACATGTAACAAAAATAAATAAATAAAAATAATTTTTTTTTTCCTTAAGGGAGAGCAACTCCCCATAAGCTTTGCTTCTCGCTCTCCCTTTTCAACTACCAATTTTGTAAAAAAAAAATGTATATATGTATGTCTAATTGTATTTAATATTGTTGAATAAACCTATAATAACAATAAATAATAATAAAACTTTCTTGTTGCATGGAACAGAATTAGAAACAAATTTGATGACGTTGCTGACTGCCTGCAGTTCAGCCATAAAAATAGAGCTAAAATCAGGCAATTTTCTCTTTAAAACTGTGCTATCACATACAACAGCACAACCAACACCATCTTGGGATTTTGATCCTTCTGTATAAATAAAAATTGCATCAGTATGTACTGATAAATGTTCTAAAAATTCACTTTTTAGCTCTATAGCAGTTCTATTTTTCTTCTTTTTAAGAGGACATATTTCAGTGGGGCATCGGTTCCAAGGAGGGAATTTGGGAGGTGTGATCTCAGCAATTGTGTTAGGAACAAGTCCTACCTTCTCTGTCCCAACTTCACATCTCTCTTCTAAAGGTTTTGGCAGAGTACTTTTCCTTGGAGCTCCGTCTACCAGCTGCTTTACAAATTTGAAGTTTGGATTCTGTTTGGATGTCAAGACACGAGATATATATCTAAGGCTTAATTCCTCCCTGCGAATATACAGGGGAGGAATTCCTGCGTCCACATACAAGTTATCCACTGGAGATGTTCTATAGTCTCCCGAACAGATCCGTAAAGCCATATTGTGGACTATATCAAGCTTTTTCAGTGAGCTTTTACATGCCGATCCATAAATTTGACATCCGTAATCCATTTTCCTAAGGCACAATGTTTGGTAAAGCCTTATTAAAGTTACACGATCTGCTCCCCAGTTGAAACGAGACACTACCTTTAGTATATTAAGTCGCTGTTTAACAGTGTATACAGCCTCGTTTATGTGATTTGTGGATGTCAGCCTTTTATCCAAAACCAGACCCAAGTATTTTACTTGATCTTCATACGATAATATGACACCCTCTAAGAATAGTGTTGGTATTTCTTCCTTGCGTCTTAGTCTGGAAAACCTTATGGCTTTGGTTTTTTCAGCAGAGAATGTGAAGCCCCTGCTATTAGCCCATGCTGTTGCTAAGTTAATAGCCTCTTGAATCTTTTGGCCCGTTTCTAATGTTGTCGATTTGCTGCACACAATAGCGAAGTCATCAGCATAAGCCAATCCATGAACTCCTGTGGGAACTTGTTCTAATAAACTATTAATGGCTATGCTGAAGAGTGTAGGACTCAGAACACTTCCTTGGGGAATCCCTTCCTCTTGAAGATATGCACAAGAGAAAGAAGAGCCCACTCGGACTTTTAGATAACGGTCAGATAAGAAGTCCTTTAACCAACTGAACATATTACCCCCGATACCCCCACTCTGAAACTTGCTTCAGAATGCCTCCCCGCCAGGTAGTATCATAGGCATTTTTCAAGTCAAAATACACACCAATGCTCGAGTTCTCAATTGCAAAGTCATTCTGAATCTCACGAGTGATAAAAAGTAAGGGATCCAGAGTGCACTTATTTCCTCTAAATCCAAACTGTCTGTTTGATAGGAGATTTTTAGATTCGAAAAACCAAACTAAATGCATATTAACCATTCTTTCATAGATCTTACAAATGCAGCTTGTGAGAGCAATAGGTCTAACTTTGTGGGTCATGAGAGTCTTTTCCTGCCTTTAAGATTCCTATGATGATTGAAGTCTTCCAAGATTTAGGAGAAGATTCAGAAGACCAAAATTTGTTCAGCACATTTAAGAGGAATTTCTTCGACGATATGGATAAGTGACCAACCATGGAGTAAAGAATGTCATCATCTCTAGGAGAGGTTGGGGAGGATAGAGATAAAGCATGATCCATTTCTTCCAAGGTGAAGAGAAGATTATATGCCTCCGAGTTCGTATAGGTAGGAGGAATAATCATGGTCTTGGCTCTAATTTTTCTGAAATCGTGTGAATAATAAAGTGGACTTGAAATATCAGCGTAATGTCTTCCAAAAGCCTCTGCTACTTCTCTTGTATCTGATATAAAGGAGTCATTTATCTTCAGAATGGGTAAAGGAGATGGAGTAAACTTTCCTTGTAATTTTCAAATCCTATTCCATACTAAGGTAGGGGAAGAGTCATATTTCAATTCGCTAATATATTTAATGAGGGATTCCCTCCTTGCTTTCTTGAAGATTTTCTTCTGCTTTGCTCAAGCTCTTCTATACGTTATCTTATTGACTAAACAAGGGTATCTCCGATATCTCTTATAGCAAGTTCTTGTAATCTTTCTGCTTAAATTACATTCATCTCTCCACCAGGGGACTACTGGGCGTTGAGGTTTACCAGCTGTCCTAGGAATGGAAGAGAAAGCACCAGAGAATATCATGTCTACCAGGTAGTCATATGCATCACAGTTACTACCAAAATCACTAGTTTTATAATTAATCTCTGTGGATCTCCTAAATAATTCCCAATTAGCCTCTCCTGTCTTCCATTTAGGTAAGCAAGAGGAGGGAGTGTTCTTTAAATATTTGATATGGATAGGCCAGTGGTCGCTACCATGTAAATCTTCATCTATTGACCAACTGTAGTCTAATCTTAAGGATGATGAACAAATAGTTAGGTCTATAGCAGAACTTGAGTTGTGAAAGACATCAAACCTAGTTTTGGAACAGTCATTCATCAAAATGACATCGTTATTATCAATAAATTCTTTAATTATATTGCCCCATGGGTCATACCTTGATTCACCCCATAGAGGATACTTGGTGTTAAAGTCACCCATTAGAATAAAAGGCTCAGGGAGCTGGTCAACCAAAAATTGTAGGTCATTTAACTCAAACTGACGGGGGTGGTTATATATGTCTATGAGTCAATCTTCCAGTTCAGGTTCCAAATATAAAGAACATAAAGTGATCCTTTTAGTGGTAAAGATTTGTACTGCACAAGCCTGCAACACCGAATGTAAGTGGACACTTCTGTGGTTTACACATTTCTTAACAATGATACCAGTACCTCCATGGGCACGGCCCCCAATCCTAGGAGGAGATCTGTAAAATTTGTAATTAAGTCCAACATTAGGGGATAAATTGCCAAGCATTGTTTCTTGCAGACAATAACAGACACATCATGTTCTTTAAAGAGAATCCCAACCTGCTCTCGATGAGAATTAAAACCTTGAATATTCCATTGAATTATGGACAATATACTGATTTCTTTTTCTTTTTTGGATCTACTGGTCTGGAAACAGAAGTCTGGGAGAGAGAGGGTCTACAAGGTGGATTCTTTTCTAATTTCTTTGCTTTTGCAGGTGGCATCCTCCTCTCTGACAATGGTCCGACCGATGATGTAGAGTCCGGGTTATTAGTTTCTTTCTTAGATTGCTTATCACGATTTGGGGAAGTAGATGGAGATGAGGGTGGACTGTGGAGTCTTTTACTGCGCACAGCTTCAGACTCCATAGCTTCGCTTCTGTGCGCCTCAACTGAGTGAGGCACATCAGTCCATGATCCCTTTATTGGGAGCCCCCCAAGTTTGGAAGTTTGATTGATTGAAAGGAGACTTTATTAAAGGAACCCTGTGGGGTCCCAGTAATGACAACTTTAGATGCCCCTCTAGATGGGGCAGGAGACATTCCCTCAACTGGGGATGGGAGAACCTTCGCAGAGGAGGGTTGGCGAGTACTACAATTTCCAACTTGTAGAGAAGAACAATTAGGTCTAGTAGTGACTCTTTCACGCTGAGGCTTGGGTTCAGCATTTCCTTGATCCTCATTGCTTCTGTGCACCTCTACCGAGTGAGGCACACTAGTCAGCAATCCCTCTAGTGGGGAGTCCCCCAAGTCTGGAAGAGAGATTGCCTGAGAGGAGGCTTCATTACAAGAAGCCTGTGAGGTTTCTACAATAGAAACCTTAGGTGCCCCTCCAGATGGGGCAGGGGACACCCCTTCAACAAGGGGTGAGGAAACCTCCGCACAGGAGGCTTCAGAAGTACTAGAAATTCCTACTTGAGAAGAAAGAGCATTAGGTTTCATAATAACACTTTTACACTGAGGCTTGGGTTCAGTGTTAACTGAAGAACTCATATTGGCATTTTTATTTCTATTGCCTTCTACAGTTGGCTGATCCACTTTACTATTTGTTTTAACAACATCACTGTATCTTTTGGAATTACTTAATAGTCTTTTAGCATGTCCTACACTTATATGTTCTGCATGAGCTTTTAGTAGTATTTCCTGTTCCTTCTTATAAATTGCACAATTCTTATTTCTGGCATCATGCTCTTCTTTACAATTTATACAAACTGTTGGACGGGAACAATCCCCATGTTCAAGCTGAGCACATATCAAACACACTTTGTTCCTTGCACATCTGCGGGAAGCATGGCCAAAACCATAGCAGTTGAAGCACTGAAGATCTCCTGTTGATCCTTCTAGGTTGAGGGAAAGGTTTCCCACTCCCCTCTCAAGGGTGGGAAGAGGGCCACTATCTGGGCCCTTGGGTGATGGTGTAGGGTCTTCCATGGCCCCAATATGGGAAGAGTTGTTGGATGGCATTTTGGATACAGCTGTTGTAGTATCTCTATTCTGAATTTTGACACTTGGGCAATCCAAAGAGTCTGAACTCCGTGTTCGCTTATTGCGAGTTAGTCGGTCAACTGGTCGGTTGGTTGATTGTACTTTATCTGGTGTGACTGATCGGTCTCCATTTTATCCGTATTAGGTTGTGTCTTAGTGGTGAGGTGGCCTGTAGGCTGTAATTTGTTGCCAAGGGCTTCTGAGTATGTCTTAATATTAAGTTTTAATGGATCAAGCACTTTTCTTCTTGCTTCAGAGTAGCTAATATGTTCTATGACCTTTATATTTAGGATTTGTTTTTCTAGTATATATTTTTCACAAGATCTAGAGGAAGTTGGGTGCTCTTCATGACAATTAAAACATTTCAATGTTTTCGAACATTTTCCATGTTCGCTTTCACTGCAATTGACACAAATCGGTGGTGTTCCTGCTAATTTCTGGTGAATATATGACCAAACATTTGGCAGTGGTAACATCTTCTTGGTGAAGGTATATATGGTCTAACCTTCAGCTTATACCAAGCAGCAGATATTGATGATGGAAGATTAAGCAGGTCAAATGTTAAGATTAATAGAGGTTGGTCTACAAGAGTGCCATTTTCTTTTCGTTTCATCCGGCGAGCACTTGAAACGTGCTGGGATTTCAACTCTGTTAAGAGCTTTTCTTCAGAAAACCTCAGCAGTTCCTTGGAGTAGACAACTCCTCTACACTGGTTATTGTCTTGTGGGGGGTACAATCTGCCTCATGCCCAGCAACTTTTCCAATGTTCTGCAATTTTGAGCTCTCTTCTGGAGAATTAACCTCTATCAGAAGTGATCTACTACTTTGGGGGATGATAATGGGTTCCCTGCCAATACATTGGATAATTTCTCTATGGACATCAAAAATGTCGAAAGAGTCAATGGGGTTGTCATTGGGCATGGATAAAGTTAAATATTTATTATAATGGGATTCAAAAATCCCAGGCAAAACTTCCAATTGTCCTCATGAGTTAGTTAGAGGGGGGAAAGCCTTTTTTTTTTTTTAATTTTTCCGCTGTGGTTTAGCAGAGGGTTCCAGTGTGATGAAAGACTGTGGACTTTCATCTCTAGAACCGGTAGAGGCCTTGCTCATATCCTTGGTCATGCATAGGTCGTCAGCGTTAGGAGAGTTTTCTCTTAAGGGTTTGTCTTGACCGCAGTGAGGGTGACCTTACTGGGGGTGGTTCCCCAGTCAGGTGGTTATGAGGCAAACTATGTTTGGGGCACCTTTCCTAGCCCCCTCCCCATGTGGGCTGAGCAGAGTGGATCCTGAGTAGGGCTGCTCAGTCATGTGGGTAGCTACTGAACCGTGCTGTTGCCTCGATCCCAATACGAGAGCGATTTATCTTGCCCACACCGCTTATGTGTAGTTCGTGACTAGAGGCTGAAAATTATGTCAGAGGGAGGGAACAGCAAGCGGAAGAGAAGAGAGGAGTGAAAAAGGAAGTTTAAGAGGAAGCCCTGTGCGGGGAAACAAGAGCCCCATCCGGGGATCGGCATTAGTCGTGTCTTACGACACGCAGCCGACGTGGCGGGGGCTATATTCTATACTACACCCCCTAGCCCCAGCGGGCCTACCTTTAGTATATTAAGTCGCTGTTTAACAGTGTTTACAACCTCATTTATGTGATGAGTGAATGTCAACCTTTTGTCCAAAACCAGACCCAAGTATTTTACTTGATCTTCATATGGTAATATGACACCCTCTAAGAATAGTGTTGGTATTTCTTCCTTGCGTCTTAGTCTGGAAAACCTTATGGCTTTGGTTTTTTCAGCAGAGAATGTGAAGCCCCTGCTATTAGCCCATGCTGTTGCTAAGTTAATAGCCTCTTGAATCTTTTGACCTGTTTCTAGTGTTGTCGATTTGCTGCACACAATAGCGAAGTCATCAGCATAAGCCAATCCATGAACTCCTGTGGGAACTTGTTCTAACAAACTATTAATGGCTATGTTGAAATGTGTAGGACTCAGAACACTTCCTTGGGGAATCCCTTCCTCTTGAAGATATGCACAAGAGAAAGAAGAGCCCACTCGGACTTTTAGATAAAGGTCAGACAAGAAATCCTTTAAACAATTGAACATATTACCCCTGATACCCCACTCTGCAACTTGCTTCAGAATGCCTCCTCGCCATGTAGTATCGTAGGCATTTTCAAGTCAAAAAACACACCAATGCTCGAGTTCTGAATTGCAAAGGCATTCTGAATCTCACAAGTGATAAAAAGTAAGGGGTCCAGAGTGCACTTATTTCTTCTAAATCCAAACAGTCGGTTAGATAGAAGATTTTTAGATTCCAAAAACCAAACTAAACGCATATTAACCATTCTTTCATAGATCTTACAAATGCAGCTAGTGAGAGCAATAGGTCTGTGACTTTGTGGGTCATGAGAGTCTTTTCTTGCCTTTAAGATTCCTATGATAATTGAAGTCTTCCAAGATTTAGGAGAAGATCCAGAAGACCAAAATTTGTTCAGCACATTTAAAAGGAATTTCTTCGACGATATGGATAAGTGGCCAACCATGGAGTTGTATTGGTAGGAGGAATAATTGTGGTCTTGGCTCTAATTCTTCTGAAATCACGTGATTAATGTAGTGGACTTGAAATATCAGCATAATGTCTTCCAAAAGCCTCTGCTACTTCTCTTGTATCTGATATAAAGGAGTCATTTATCTTCAGAATGGGTAAAGGAGATGGAGTAAACTTTCCTTGTAATTTTCAAATCCTATTCCATACTAAGGTAGGGGAAGAGTCATATTTCAATTCGCTAATATATTTAATAAAGGATTCCCTCCTTGCTTTCTTGAAGATTTTCTTCTGCTTTGCTCGAGCTCTTCTGTTCGTTATCTTATTGGCTAAACAAGGATATCTCTGATATCTCTTATAGCAAGTTCTAGTAATCTTTCTGCTTAAAGCACATTCATCGTTCCACCAGGGGACTACTGGGCGTTGAGGTTTACCAGCTGTCCTAGGAATGGAAGAGAAAGCACCAGAGAATATCATGTCTACCAGGTAGTCATATGCATCACAGTTACTACCAAAATCACTAGTCTTATAATTAATCTCTGTGGATCTCCTAAATAATTCCCAATTAGCCTCTCCTGTCTTCCATTTAGGTAAGCAAGGGGAGGGAGTGTTCTTTGAATATTTGATATGGATAGGCCAGTGGTCACTACCACGTAGATCTTCATCTATTGACCAACTGTAGTCTAATCTTAAGGATGATGAACAAATAGTTAGGTCTAAAGCAGAACTTGAGTTATGAAAGACATCAAACCTAGTTTTGTAACAGTCATTCATCTAAATGACATTGTTACTATAAATAAATTCTTCAATTATATTGCCCCAGGGGTCACACCTTGATTCACCCCATAGAGGATGTTTGGCATTAAAGTCACCCATTATAATAAAAGGCTCAGGGAGCTGCTCGACCAAAGATTGTAAGTCACTTAACTTGAACTGACGGGGTGGTTATATATGTCTACGAGTCAATCTTCCAGTTCAGGTTCCAAATACAAAGAACATAAAGTAATCCTTTTAGTGGTAAAGATTTGTACTGCACAAGCCTGCAACATCGAATGTAGGTTGACACTTCTGTGGTTTACACATTTCTTAACAATGATACCAGTACCTCCATGGGCACGGCCCCCAATCATAGGAGGAGATCTGTAAAATTTATAATTAAGTCCAACATTAGGGGATAAATTGCCAAGCATTGTTTCTTGCAGACAATAACAGACACATCATGTTCTTTAAAGAGAATCCCAACCTGCTCTCAATGAGAATTAAAACCTTGAATATACTGTTTTCTTTTTCTTTTTTGGATCTACTGGTCTGGAAACAGAAGTCTGGGAGAGAGAGGGTCTACAAGATGGGTTCTTTTCTAATTTCTTTGCTTTCGCGGGTGGCATTCTCCTCTCTGACAATGGTCCGACAGACGATGTAGAGTCCGAGTTATTAGTTCCTTTCTTAGATTGCATATCACGATTTGGGGAAGGAGATGGAGATGAGAGTGGACTGTGGAGTCTTTTACTGCGCACAGCTTCAGACTCCATAGCTTTGCTTCTGTGCGCCTCAACTGAGTGAGGCACATCAGTCCGTGATCCCTTTATTGGGAGCCCCCCCGAGTTTGGAAGTTTGACTGATTGAGAGGAGGCTTTATTAGAGGAACCCTGTGGGGTTTCAGCAATGGGAACTTTAGGTGCCTTTCAAGGTGGGGCAGGAGACATTCCCTCAACTGGGGATGGGAGAACCTTCGCAGAGGAGGGTTGGCGAGTACTACAATTTCCAACTTGTGGAGAAGAACGATTAGGTCTAGTAGTGACTCTTTCACGCTGAGGCTTGGGTTCAGCAATTCCTTGATCCTCATTGCTTCTGTGCACCTCTACCGAGTGAGGCACACTAGTCAGCAATCCCTCTACTGGGGAGTCCCCCAAGTCTGGAAGAGTGATTGCCTGAGAGGAGGCTTCATTACAAGAAGCCTGTGAGGTTTCTACAATAGAAACCTTAGGTGCCCCTCCAGATGGGCCAGGGGACACCCCTTCAACAAGGGGTGAGGAAACCTCCGCACAGGAGGCTTCAGAAGTATTAGAAATTCCTACTTGAGAAGAAGGAAAACCATTAGGTTTCATAGTAACACTTTTACATTGAGGCTTGGGTTCAGTGTTAACAGAAGAGCTCATATTGGCATTTTTATTTCTATTGCCTTCTACAGTTGGCTGATCCACTTTACTATTTGTTTTAACAACATCACTGTATCTTTTGGAATTACTAATAGTCTTTTAGCATGTCCTACACTTATATGTTCTGCATGAGCTTTTAGTAGTATTTCCTGTTCCTTCTTATAAATTACACAGTTCTTATTTCTGGCATCATGCTCTTTAAAATTTATACAAACTGTTGGGCGGGAACAATCCCCATGTTCAGGCTGAGCACATATCAAACACACTTTGTTCCTTGCACAAGACACCAATTGGAAAGAGTGACCATGTACTCATCGAAACTGTACTAAAGGAAGAAATAGAGATGAAGAGTGGCGAAAAGCATAGGAAAGGAAGATTGATGTACAACAAAACAGACTTTGCAAAACTAAAGACGTTCTTCCAGAATGCAAACTGGGAAAAATTCTATATGGAAGAGACAACAGTGGAAGAGAAATGGAACATACTGTTGGATAATTACAGTGAAGGGGTAAACAGGCATGTACCAAGACAAAAGCGAGAGAGAGAGTACATTAAATGTTGGTTCAACAAAAGATGCAGTGAGGCAAAAGACAGAAGGGACAAAGCTTGGAAAAGGTGGAGAAAAGACAAAAAACAAAGCAAATGGCAAATTTATATAAACTATAGAAATGAGTATGTTAATGTGAGAAGAGAGGAGAAAAGGAACCATGAGAAGGATATTAAAGATAAATGCAAAGATCAGCCCAAGCTATTCTACCGGTATGTAAATGGTAAACTTAAAACCAAACAGGAACTAGTGAAACTACGCCAAGGAAATATAGAATACACAGAAGAATTAGAGATGGCCAAATTCATGAACAACTACTTTAAATCTGTCTTCACCAGAGAGAAAATACAAAATTGGGTTGTAGATAATAACAAACATTCTCCCCACATGAGTGAATTTACAACATCACAAAAAGAAATATCAGAACATCTATCAAAACTGGACGTCAGAAAATCACATGGCCCAGATGGAATTGCAAATTGGATTCTAAAAGAATGCAAAGAAGAGCTAACGGACAAAATACACATCATAATAAATAGCTCACTCAAGGAAGGAAAGATACCTAATGACTGGAAAAATGCTAACATTGTACCAATATATAAAGGAGAAAACAAGGAAGAACCCACCAACTATAGACCAGTATCACTAACAAGCACTATAGCCAAAATTTGTGAGAAAATCATCAAGAATAGATGGGTAAAACACCTGGAAGATAACAACATATTAAACCCAAGACAATTCGGGTTCAGACAAGGTAGATCATGCACCACAAACTTGATATGCTTCTACTCAAGACTAATAGACATAGTGCAAGAGAGAAACGGATGGGCTGATTGTGCATTCCTAGACTTGCAAAAAGCATTTGACTAAGTACCACACAGAAAACTACTAAAAAAACTGGAACACATAGGAGGAATACAAGGGAACCTACTAAAATGGATGGAGGACTTCCTGACTGGAAGAAAGATGAGAGTAGTACTCAGAGAAAAATATTCAGATTGGAAAGAGGTGATCAGTGGAGTACCGCAAGGATCTGCACTGGCTCCAATAATGTTTGCTATCTATATGATATGGACAAGGGCGTGAACTGTTACATGAGCTTCTTTGCTGATGACGCCAAACTGTTAAGGAAAGTAGAGACTGATAAGGACTGTGAAGCACTGCAAGAAGATCTGAATAGGGTATGGAACTGGAGTCAGAAATGGGAAGTGGATTTCAATACTAAGAAGTGTAGCATTATGGAGTTTGGAAAAAGCAAAAACAGAATATCAAGAAATTATACAATTGGAACCAAGGAAGTAAAGAAAGTAGGATCCCAAAAAGACTTGGGAGTTATTATCACAAACGACTTGTCCTATGATACACAGATTAACAAAATTGTCGGGGAGACTTACAACTTGCTAAGATCAATAAAAGTGGCTTTTGCTTACCTGGACGAAGACATGATAAAAAAAATATTGGTTACATTGATAAGGCCTAGACTAGAGTATGCGGGGACATTGTGGTCCCCCAGTACCAAAAAGAACATAAAGAAAATAGAAAGAATCCAAAGAGCAGCTACAAAAATGGCACCTGCACTTGCAAACCTATCATACGAGGAGAGATTGGCTAAACTGGAGCTACCGACACTGGAGCAAAGAAGAGAGAGAGGAGACCTACTGACCATCTACACAATCATGAAAGGCACAGAGATACTTGATAGAGAAGAATTACTAAACTGGGACAAGAGAAACACAAGAGGACATGGAAGGAAATTAAGAAAACATAGCTATAGAAGAGAACTGAAGAAAAACAGTTTTCCACATAGAGTTTTAGGCACTTGGAACAAACTGGATAATGAAATAGTAAGCGCAAAAACCATTCATGAGTTTAAAAGCAAACTAGACACTGAGAGATACAATGGCGGGACAACACGAGCATAGCTCCCCTTCCCGCAAAATACAACTAGGTAAATAAATACATCTGCGGGAAGGATGGCTAAAACCATAGCAGTTGAAGCACTGAAGGGGACGGGGCTTAAACTGCTTCACATAAACAATCTCTTTTTTCTATCTCTACATAATGAGGTAGATCTTCACCACAAAAACTTAGGATAATCATAGAAGAACGAGGGATTTTAGCAACCTTCCAAACATTAGTTGGGCACATTTCTAAAATTTCTTCTTTATGAAAATCATACAGATCTCTATTAAAAATTACCCCTTTGGCATAACTAAAGGTATAGTGGGGTTTAACTTTCTTAATGTCCAATTTCTGTTTCAAGTTAAGCACCATGGGAGCTTGTTCATAAGATTTTACATGAATTAAGAAGGATTTCTTCCAAATCGTGATACCTGGGAGTTATTCAAATTACCACAGC
Organism: Oratosquilla oratoria; assembly: GCF_046742065.1. Taxonomy (NCBI): domain Eukaryota; kingdom Metazoa; phylum Arthropoda; class Malacostraca; order Stomatopoda; family Squillidae; genus Oratosquilla; species Oratosquilla oratoria. The sequence continues at coordinate 289,510 of NW_027467495.1, forward strand.
CAATGTGACTCTTCAAGAATCTTCTAAACTCAAACAAGTTAGCACGTTCTTTTGCAAGAGTGATAATGAGCCACTTAGCTGAATTGGGAGGCCTCTGCACACTTTCCTTCCTTACCTCTACTGGGATTTCTGCATAAAAGATATCCAGGTTAAGTGGCACTCTAGCAACAAGTTGGGCCAAAGATTCATTCTCATTACAATTATCATAATCCAAGCAGGCAGCAACTGCATCCTGATTAGAAAGAAATGAGATCCAGACTAGCCAAGCTTTAAAGTTGTCAGTTAGTTTAACTCTGATCTCTTTAATTTGTCCAAATTTACGGAACTTTTCATATAAGTCTGTATAACTCTTATCAAGAGAGACATATTGTAAATGTAAGATTCTATGACTATTAGGGGCAGTATTTGATTGATTAATTTTACCGAAGTCCTTTTTCAAGCTGGAGTCATCAACTGGGGGTTTTATTTTTGTTGAGTCAATATTGTCAACATTAGGATTGGCAATATTAGGAGAGGGATCGGGGGTTTTAGGAGGAGGATCAGGTAGTGGTGGGGGTTTAGAAAATTCAGTTTCAACAGCCGCCATCGTGTATATTTATGAGGCCACACCATATATTAAGAAAGAAAGATCAATGCATAGAAGAAGATACTGCAGTTGCCTGATGCTGCAAGCAATAAAAGAAAAGTCTCTGCAGAGTTCCAGAAACGACTATTTACACATACAGGGCCTCGGAGGTGAGTTAGAGACTTTGTCAACCTGGGGTTTGTCCTCTTTTGTTTTCTCCCATTTAGGATGGATCTGGCGTAGTCACTCTGCATGTGTACTGGATAGGGAGAAAGGAAGTCAGCAGCCTAGTACCTACCTCACAAACATGCATTCCCCAGTCGGTGGACTTTCGGCCCTCGCAGGGAGTAGTGACCTCGCGGTATACATCCCCACTTGACTGGGTTCAGACATGTAGCTTGGGAGGCACCAAGATACCAGAACCTTCCTTAACAAGTACTAGAGAAAGATGGTGAAAAAGGAGAGTAGGGTAGCAAATATCAAGGATAGGGATAGGGGAATTCGCAAAGGAAAAGGGTGAGGGACCCCCTATCTATTCACTACCCCAAAAACCTCATCCTAAAACAACTGTCATGGGATGAGGGTGACAAATCCTAGGAGTATTCCAGTCCATAATCAAAGACAAGCTAGGGTCGTCAACAAAAAGACTTTTGGCTCAGTTTTTGTCTGGTAGCTTAGGGCTGACCTCTCCAGTATGGTTGCACCTGGCTGGCAGAGCTCAGCCCGTCCTTGCTACAAGGAAGCCCCCCCACTACATCAAAGTACTGGGCCTCGGGGGGGGGGGGGGTCGTGTCTTCAGGGTTTTCAGGTAGGGTACCCAAGAAAGGCGCTTATCAAAAATAAGTCCTAAAAACCTGGTTTCATCAACACAAGGAATCTGGTCATCCTTTAACCAAATAATAGGGTCAAGATGCAGACTTCTTAGTCGGCAGAAATGTACGACGACAGTTTTGCTGGGTGAAAATTTAAAACCATTATTATCAGCCCATGAAACTATTTTATTGATGCAGAGTTGTAGTTTTCTCTCAGCTATTGCCGTGTTACTAGCTCTAAAAGAAATGGAGAGGTCATCTACAAAAAGGGTGGCAAGTATATCAGGAGGAATCACAGATGTCACCCCATTTATAGCTAAACTAAAGAGAGTGACACTGAGAACACACCCCTGAGGTACACCTTCTTTCTGTTGTCTTATTTCAGATATGACGTTCCCAACTCTTACTCTAAAAACACGATTTGCTAAAAAGTTCTTGATGAAAAAGGCCATTTCTCCTCGAATGCCAATACCATGTACAGCCTATGTCGTGGGACCACCCCCCAACCCCAAGAGTTGGGGGCCAAACAGCAGCAACTACCCCTGGCCATCAGCTCTACGCAGATGGCACCGATCCCCAAGGAGGAGCTACGCCTACCTGGGGGAGTACCACAATCCTTTTTTTCCAACACACAATGTTACGTTTTTTCTGCACTGAGGGGTCATTTTCCGGCGATCACCCCTCTTCTTCTACTTTTAGCCGGAGATGTAGAGAGCAATCCTGGGCCCACCACAAAATACACATGCCCAACATGCTCTAAACCCATTACTTCGAGCAGACAGACAAAGGGCTCAGTTCAGTGCAATATGTGCAAAAACTGGGCCCACCTCACTTGTACAACACTTGCTGACACAAACCAATACACAAACACTTGGACATGTTCTACCTGCCCTCCAGTAACCCCAATCCTACCTCCCCAACCACAGCCAACACCCTTACCCACTCCCAATTTCCCTTTGCCCTTACCCCCGATTAGTACTCCCCTTCCTTTGTCCCCGATCTCTCCTTTCCCCCCCTCTGACCCAGATCCTACACCTTCCCCACTACCACCCCAACCTCAACCCCAAACGGCACCATACAACACATACAAAACACACAACATCAACATATTACAACACAACATTGACGGTATAAACACTAAAAAACATGAACTTGAACACTTTCTTAAACAACACAACATACACATTGCAATTCTACAAGAAACAAAATTAAGACACTCACACAAAACACCATCATTTCATAATTACACCACCATCAGACAAGACCGGACTGACGGCAATGGCGGTGGACTCATCACCCTGATCCACCATTCCATCTGTTTTGTGGACACAAGTGCCACAACCAAAATTCTCCTCCCTACCACAGATAACACAACAGAAACCCAATCCATTCGTATCCGCACAGGCAACAATTCAACACTAACAATAGTTAACATGTACATTCCCCCCCAATCATCCCCCACAGTTCCAAACACCTTCAGACCTCAACTCAGCCAACTAACCTCAATCCCCAACCTGATCATGGGTGGTGACTTCAACGCCAAGTCGTCTGCCTGGTTTGTCGACAACCCTGACACAGACAGAGGGCTTGATATACAGACTCAATTCGACTCATTGACTATCATGAACAACACGCATAATCATACACATATCCCATACCAAGCCCTCTACACTCCCTCCTCTCCTGATATCACCTTTTGCTCCCCCTGCCTAACCCCAACAACATCATGGAGAGTGGTCGGAGCCCTTGGTTCTGACCACCTTCCAATCATCATCACCACCAAAACAAGATGCACCCCAGCTGGCCACAGACACACTTACACCAATTACAAGAGAGCTAACTGGGAAGCCTTTAATGAAGAGACAGAACAACATTTTGAAACACTTAACAGTACACCAATCACAAACATAAACAATGCTGTGCACGCTTTTAATACAATCATACAAAACGCAGACAAGAGATACATCCCTAGAGGCAACAGAAAATCACACAACCCCAACTTCACACCAGAAATCCAAGGCCTCATCAGACAACGTGACACACTTAAACACGATACCCCCACACCTATCCCTCAAAACATAGCAGACCAAATACAAACACTAAACACTGTGATTGCCAATAAAATACATGAACAATAAACACAAAATTGGCAAAACTTTATCAATACACTTGATCACAAAACAAACACCAGCAAATTGTACAAAACACTCAACAGCATCACACTATCCAACACTAACACTACACGCTCTCACGCAGCAATAATCACACCAACAGATAATCTACCCTCAAACAGACAACAAGCAAACGCACTCATACGTCATTTTGCACAGACGAGCCATCTTACATCTCACCCTGACGACCGACGCACCATTCGACGTAAGAAAGACTTTCCCACAGACTCAGACTATACACCCTTCATAGACAGTCAGACAAAACTCATAATGCATAGTCTCAAGCACTCATCTGCCTGTGGCCCTGATAACATAAGCAACATCCACCTAAAACACATTGGACCACAAGGTATACACGCACTCACAAACATTGCAAACTACAGCTATTCACACAACACAATACCCGACATCTGGAAGCATGGTAAAATAATCACCATTCCAAAACCGAACAAAGACCCAACAATCCCAACATCGCACCGCCCAATCACACTTCTCTGCACCCCCTCTAAAGTCATTGAACGCCTAATACTTAAACTTGTCACACCATATATTCCCCTTGCTGACTCACAACACGGTTTTAGGCCACTACACTCCACAAACACTCTTCTGACAAACCTCACACAAAGAATTTTAGATGGCATCAATTCAGATAGTCCCCACCACAGAACACTTCTTATAACATTGGACATTAGTAAAGCTTTTGATGCTATCCCCCGCCACAACCTAACAAATAAAATATATAACACAGACATGCACAATAACACCAAAAGATGGCTGGCCAATTATCTGGCAGGCAGGAATGCTCATGTGTCATATAATGGCCAATCATCGCACATCAGAAACATTAAGAACGGAGTACCACAGGGCTCAGTTCTATCCCCCACATTATTTAATCTATACATGCATGACTTACCCACGCCAGACACCTCAGAAATACAAATCTCTTCCTACGCAGACGACATAACAATCACATGCACACATCGTAACACAGACAAAGCTGCAGAAATAATCCAGCCTTACCTTGACACACTCAACACATGGTTCATCACAAACAGACTCAAAATAGCTCCAACCAAATCTACAGCAACACTTCTCACCAACTGGACAAAAGAACACAAATACATACCTCATCTCTACATCAACAACACTCTAATACCACACACAAACACACCGAAAATTCTTGGTGTAACATACGATACATCCATGTCTTTCAAACAACACCTCACAAACATAAAAAACAAATGCACACCTAGACTTAACGCACTTAAGTCAATCACTGGAACAACATTTGGACAAAACAAAGAAACTAATATAACAATATACAAACAATGCATACGCTCAGTGATGAATTATGCGAGTCCTGCATGGGCTCCTAATCTCAGTGAGACACACCACAACACCCTTCAAATCATACAAAACAAAGCCCTAAAAACAATTACAGGCTGCACAAATACATCACCTACAGACCATTTACACCATGAAACAAAAGTCCTCAAAGTCAAGGACCACCTCGACATGAGAGGCACACAAACACTTGCTGCAGCCACCACAAACACATCACACCCGCTACACTACATAGCAGAACACCCACACACACCAAGAAACATTAAAACTACACCCAAAGACCTTTATTACACACAGATACTCTCTTCTCTTTCTCCACAACCACCAAATACCAGCCTCCGGAAACATATTCATAATCATATCACTCACCGCTCCATTAACACACTGAAAGACAACACACTGCTGCATGCCAGACCCCCTGATATCCACCCTTCTGAATCCTCTCTCCCACGTAAGGACAGAGTCCACTTGGCCAGACTGCGATGCGGTCACCACCCAGCACTTCTAAGCTACCAGAAGAGGCTGGACGACCGTGTTGTGAACAGCTGCCCAGGATGTAACACTTCACCCCATACCATACAACACATAATGGAAGACTGCATTATACACAATCATGCACGCAAACAACACAACATACACTCTATAAAGGATTTGTGGGAAAACCCAGTTTCGGCTGTGGCCTTCCTTGGGGAGACGGGACTGCTCGGACAGACAGTCTAGGGAACGACAACAACAACAACAGCCTTAAGAATACCATGCTTCCATGTGGTATCATATGCTTTCTCTAGGTCAAAGAAAACACTGATATGATGTTGCTTAGAGACAAAGGCTTTACAAATTGAAGATTCTAGTCGAAGTAAGGCATCAGCAGTGGAGTGCATGCAACAGGAAACCACATTGAATATCAGATATGATGTGGTTTCGTTCAAGATACCAGACTAGTCGTGCATTGACCATTTTTTCTAAAATTTTGCACATGCAGCATGTGAGGGCAATAGGACGGTAATTTGATGGAATTGAACCATCTTTATTAGGTTTAAGAAAAGGTAAAATAATACCCATTAACCAAACACTGGGAAACCAATGTTCAAACCCCATCCTATTAAGAAGTGCAAGAATAAAACCTTTAGTTACAGGAGATATATGTTTCAACATGGCATATGTAATGTCGTCAGGACCTGGAGAGCTATCACTGCAGGAGTTCAAAGCTGAATCATATTCCTTTTCAGTGAAAGGGAGGTTATAGGATTCTTCATGAGGGGCAGTGAAGTCAAGATTACGTTGATGTTCTCTCATTCGGTATTGATATCCAGGAGAGCTGTTGTCTGGTTTAGATATATTAGCAAAATGATTTGCTAAGGCATTACTGACATCTTTAGGATCAAAGACCAAAGAGCCATCTAATTTTAGAACAGGTGGAGGGCTAGTGGTGTATTTCCCCGATATTTTTCTCAAGTTTTTCCAAACGATCAATGCCGGTGTTCTATAGTTGAATGATGATACAAATTTAGCCCAAGACTGATGCTTTGCTTCTTTGATGGTACGTTGAAGTAATGCCCTGCTATTACGATAAGCAACTAAATTCTCATCATTTCTATGGCGATGTAATCTAGTCAAAGCTCTTCATGTTGTTCTATGTAGATTTCGTATGGTGTCAGACCACCATGGTACAGGGCGTCTCCTAAACTTTCCAGATGACTATGGGATGGAATTAATACCAGCAGTGTAGAGTGTGTCATTTAAGTACTCCAGTGCAGCTTCTACTGAAGAAAAACTATCAATACTGTTCTGGACAGTACTCAATTCTTCAAACTTGGCCCAGTCGGCTTTTTCAGTGCACCAGCGAGGAATACCATCTGTAGGAGCACCTTCCTGTGTATACAATACAGTGGGATAGTGATCACTGCTTCATAAGTCATCAAGGACTTTCCATTCAAAGTCCAAAGCACAAATTGAGCTGCAGATCAATAAATCTATACATGATGTAGAGCCAGTCTGAATGTGATAATGAGTAGGTTCACCAGTATTTAAAACAGTAATGTCCTCCTGCTCCAAAATAGATGAAATTAGATTTCCTTTCTGATTTGAGGCAACATCACCCCATAATGGGTGATGAGCATTAAAGTCACCCATAATGATGAATGGCTGAGGTAACTGTTGAATAAGATTCAACAGACTATCTTTGGTTATATTAGTACTTGGTGGTAGATATAGGGAGCAGACTGTATATCTGCGATTCAAGCCGGCTTGTTTCGCGACAGCTTGCAATCGAGACTGAAGAGGGATGGGAACATGAGGTATATCTTTATGGATATCCAACATGCTTCCCCCATGGATACCAATATCTGGGTCATATGTGGTATGGTATGCTTTGAAGTCTTTAGGGCATGGGGTGAATGAGTCTAACATTATTTCTTGTAAGGAAATAATATTAGGTTGCTGGTCATGGATTAGCAGTTTCAATTCCTCATAATTGGCTCTTAGTCCCTGACAATTCCATTGGAGCAGAGTGAATTTATCTATGGTTCAGGGAATGTCAGGTGGTGTTGTTACCCGACTTCTTGGTCTTAGATTGTGGGATTGAATGGACCTCTGCTTTATTTGGAAGTTTTGGTGGTTTAGATGATTGAATTCCAGGTTTAATTTTAGGAGGACCTTCTTTAGGTCTACCAGAGGTGGTAGAACTTCCCTGTGGCCCTATAGGTACAGGGGGAGGGACTACTTTCTCTATAGGTACAGAAGGATCTCCTGTTGATCCTTCTAGGTTGAGGGAAAGGTTTCCCACTCCCCTCTCAGGGGTGGGAAGAGGTTGATTGATTGATTTATGGAATTTTTGGCTCGAAGGCCAAGCACCGGAGGTGGTAGGCCATTCAGCGCATATTTATCTTTTAGATCAAAAAAATAAAATAAAAATAAAATTCAAGTAAAACAGTTAAAACAATAAACATTCACGAACACACATCAACAACATACACTCACAAGCATTCATATACACAATTTTAAATTTCATAAAATAAATTTATGTCTTTTAAAAACTAAAACATTCTTCACACGAGCTTCCTCCCCTAAAATTTCTTTAAAAGATAAATCTGTTTAAAAATTTGCCCTGCGCTGATTTGAGAATGCAGGGCACTGAATTAAAATGTGTCTTATTGTCAAAACTATTTGGCAAGTGGGACATTGGTTTGATTGATTTATGGAATTTTTGGCTCGAAGGCCAAGCGCCGGAGCCGGTAGGCCATTCAGCGCATATTTATCTTTTAGATTAAAAAAAAGTAAATAAAATAAAAATAAAATTCAAGTAAAACAGTTAAAACAATAAACATTCACGAACACTTCAACAACACACACTCACAAGCATTCACACACGTAATTTTAAATTTCATACAATAAATTCATGTCTTTTAAAAACTTAAAAACGTTCTTCACACAAGCTTCCTCCCCTAAAATTTCTTTAAAAGATAAATCTGTTAAAAAATCTGCCCTGCGCTTATTAGAGAATGCAGGGCACTGAATTAAAATGTGTCTTATTGTCAAAACTACTTGGCAAGTGGGACATTGGGGGGCCAGCCTTTCTGCCCCACTTGCCATTAAAAATTTATGTGTAATGTAGGAATGGCCAATTCTCAGTCTTGTCAAGACAATGCTTGACCTTCTGTCCAAAGGAGGACACTTCCAAGGGTTCACTATGGGGTGAATTTCTTTTAATCTATAACTACCGTCCAGCCTTGTACATTGCTCTTGCCACTTCTTCATTGTATAACAATGGATCACTTGTTTCAAGTCTGTATGTGGGACTTTTCGGTCTGTTATATGGCTGAGCCTAGTGGCGGCTTTGGCTGCAGCATTGGCCTTTTCATTTCCTGTGACACCCACATGAGACGGCACCCAGCAAAAGTTTACTTTTATCTTCTTTCTGTTGTTTATGAGAATCAGCCATTCCTGTATTTCTTGCACTAAAAAATTATGAGGCAACAAATTATTTACAGAGGATAGAACGCTCATGGAATCCGTAAAAACAACAACGTTCCTACCACACACAACAGAATTAAAAACAAATTTGAGGGCACTGCTGACTGCTAGCAGTTCAGCAGTAAAAACAGATCTAAAATCAGGCAACTTTCTCTTTAAAACTGTGCTATCAGTTACAACAGCACAACCAACACCATCTTGGGATTTTGATCCATCTGTATAAATAAAAATTGCATCAGCATGTACTGATAAATGTTCTAAATATTCACTTTTTAGCTCTACAGCAGTTCTATTTTTCTTCTTTTTAAGAGGACATATTTCAGTGGGGCATCGGTTCCAAGGAAGGAATTTGGGAGGCTTGATCTCAGCAATTGTATTAGGGACAAGTCCTATCTTCTCTGTCCCAACTACACATCTCACTTCTAAAGGTTTCGGCAGAGTACTTTTCCTTGGAGCTCTGTCTACCAGCTGCTTTACAAATTTGAAGTTTAGATTCTGTTTGGATGTCAAGACCCGAGATATATATCTAAGGCTTAATTCTTTCCTGCGAATATAGAGGGGAGGAATTCCTGCGTCCACATACAAGCTATCCATTGGAGATGTTCTATAGGCTCCCAAACAGATCCGTAAAGCCATATTGTGGACTATATCAAGCTTCTTCAGTGAGCTTTTACATACCGATCCATAAATTTGACATCCGTAACCTATTTTGCTAAGGCACAATGTTTGGTAAAGCCTTATTAAAGTTACACGATCTGTTCCCCAGTTGAAACGAGACACTACCTTTAGTATATTAAGTTGCTGTTTAACAGTGTATACAACCTTGTTTATGTGATTTGTGAATGTCAACCTTTTATCCAATACCAGACCCAAGTATTTTACTTGGTCTTCATATGGTAATATGACACCCTCTAAGAATAGTGTTGGTATTTCTACCAGGCGTCTTAGTCTGGAAAATCTTATGGCTTTGGTTTTTTCAGCAGAGAATCTGAAGCCACTGCAATTAGCCCATGCTGTTGCTAAGTTAATAGACTCTTGAATCTTTTGGCCCGTTTCCAATGTTGTCGATTTGCTGCACACAATAGCGAAGTCATCAGTATAAGCCAATCCATGAACTCCTGTGGGAACTTGTTCTAATAAACTATTAATGGCTATGCTGAAGAGTGTACGACTCAGAACACTTCCTTGGGAAATCCCTTCCTCTTGAAGATATGCACAAGAGAAAGAAGAGCCCACTCGGACTTTTAGATAACGGTCAGATAAGAAGTCCTTTATACAATTGAACATATTACCCCCAATACACTCTGAAACTTGCTTCAAAATGCCTCCCCGCCAGGTAGTATCGTAGGCATTTTTCAAGTCAAAAAAACACCAATGCTAGAGTTCTCAATTGCGAAGGCATTCTGAATCTCACGAGTGATAAAAAGTAAGGGGTCCAGAGTGCACTTATTTCTTCTAAATCCAAACTGTCTGTTAGATAGGAGATCTTTAGATTCCAAAAAACAAACTAAACGCGTATTAACCATTCTTTCATAGATCTTACAAATGCAGCTTGTGAGAGCAATAGGTCTGTAACTTTGTGGGTCATGAGAGTCTTTTCCTGCCTTTAAGATTCCTATGATGATTGAAGTCTTCCAAGATTTAGGAGAAGATCCACAAGACCAAAATTTGTTCAGCACATTTAAAAGGAATTTCTTCGACAATATGGATAAGTGACCAACCATGGAATAAAGAATGTCATCCTCTCCAGGAGAGGTTGGGGAGGATAGAGATAAAGCATTATCCATTTCATCCAAGGTGAAGAGAAGATTATATGCCTCCGAGTTCATATTGGTAGGAGGAATAATTGTGGTCTTGGCTCTAATTCTTCTGAAATTTTCTGAATAATGTAGTGGGCTTGAAATATTAGCATAATGTCTTCCAAAAGCCTCTGCTACTTCTCTTGTATCTGATATTAAAGAGTCATTTATCTTCAGAATGGGTAAAGGAGATGGAGTAAACTTTCCTTGTAATTTTCGAATCCTATTTCATACTAAGGTAGGGGAGGAGTCATATTTCAATTCGCTAATATATTTAATGAAGGATTCCCTCCTTGCTTTCTTGAAGATTTTCTTCTGCTTTGCTCGAGCTCTTCTGTACGTTATCTTATTGACTAAACAAGGGTATCTCCGATATCTCTTATGGCAAGTTCTTGTAATCTTTCTGCTTAAAGCACATTCATCGCTCCACCAGGGGACTACTGGGCGTTGAGGTTTACCAGCTGTCCTAGGAATGGAAGAGAAAGCACCAGAGAGTATCATGTCTACCAGGTAGTCATATGCATCAGAGTTACTACCAAAATCACTAGTCTTAAAATTAATCTCTGTAGATCTCCTAAATAATTCCCAATTAGCCTCTCCTGTCTTCCATTTAGGTAAGCAAGAGGAGGGAGTGTTCTTTAAATATTTGATATGGATAGGCCAGTGGTCGCTACCATGTAATTCTTCATCTATTGATCAACTGTAGTCTAATCAGGATGATGAACAAATAGTTAGGTCTATAGCAGAACTTGAGTTGTGAAAGACATCAATCCTAGTTTTGAAACAGTCATTCATCAAAATGACATCGTTACTATCAATAAATTCTTCAATTATATTGCCCCAGGGGTCACACCTTGATTCACCCCATAGAGGATGTTTGGCGTTAAAGTCACCCATTAGAATAAATGGCTCAGGGAGCTGGTCAACCAAAGATTGTAGGTCATTTAACTCAAACTGACGGGGGTGGTTATATATGTCTACGAGTCGATCTTCCAGTTCCGGTTCCAAATATAAAGAACATAAAGTGATCCTTTTAGTGGTAAAGATTTGTACTACACAAGCCTGCAACGCCGAATGTAGGTGGACACTTCTGTGGTTTACAGATTTCTTAACAATTATACCAGTACCTCCATGGGCACGGCCCCCAATCATAGGAGGAGATCTGTAAAATTTATAATTAAGTCCAACATTAGGGGATAAATTGCCAAGCATAGTTTCTTGCAGACAAAAAACAGACATCATGTTCTTTAAAGAGAATCCCAACCTGCTCTCGATGAGAATTAAAACCTTGAATATTCCATTGAATTATGGACATTATACTGTTTTCTTTTTCTTTTTTGGGTCTACTGGTCTGGTAAGAGAAGTCTGGGAATGAGAGGGTTTACAAGGTGGGTTCTTTTCTAATTTCTTTGCTTTTGCGGGTGGCATCCTCCTCTCTGACAATGGTCCGACCGACGATGTAGAGTCCGGGTTATTAGTTTCTTTCTTAGATTGCTTATCACGATTTGGGGAAGAGGATGGAGATGAGAGTGGACTGTGGAGTCTCTTACTGCGCACAGCTTCAGACTCCATAGCTTCGCTTCTGTGTGCCTCGACTGAGTGAGGCACATCAGTCCGTGATCCCTTTATTGGGGAGTCCCATGAGTTTTGAAGTTTGATTGATTGAGAGGAGGCTTTATTAGAGGAACCCTGTGGGTTCCCGGCAATGAGAACTTTAGGTGCCCCTCTAGATGGGGCAGGAGGCGTTCCCTCAACTGGGGATGGGAGAACCTCCGCAGAGGAGGGTTGACGAGTACTACAATTTCCAACTTGTGGAGAAGAATGATTAGGTCTAGTAGTGACTCTTTCATGCTGAGGCTTGGGTTCAGCATTTCTTTGATCCTTATTGCTTCTGTGTACCTCTACCGAGTGAGGCACACTAGTCAGCAATCCCTCTACTGGGGAGTCCCCCAAGTCTGGAAGAGAGATTGCCTGAGAGGAGGCTTCATTACAAGAAGCCTGTGAGGTTTCTACAATAGAAACCTTAGGTGCCCCTCCAGATGGGCCAGGGGACACCCCTTCAACAAGGGGTGAGGAAACCTCCGCACAGGAGGCTTCAGGAGTACTAGAAATTTCTACTTGAGAAGAAGAAAGACCATTACGTTTCATAGTAACACTTTTACACTGAGTCTTGGGTTCAGTGTTAACAGAACCATTTATACTGGCATTTTTATTTCTATTGGCTTCTACTGTTGGCTGACCCACTTTACTATTTGTTTTAACAACATCACTGTATCTTTTGGAATTACTTAATAGTCTTTTAGCATGTCCTACACTTTTATGTTCTGCATGAGCTTTTAGTAGTATTTCCTGTTCCTTCTTATAAATTACACAGTTCTTATTTCTGGCATCATGCTCTTCTTTACAATTTATACAAACTGTTGGGCGGGAACAATCCCCATGTTCAGGCTGAGCACATATCAAACACATTTTGTCCCTTGCACATCTGCGGGAAGGATGGCCAAAACCATAGCAGTTAAAGCACTGAAGGGGACGGGGCTTAAACTGCTTCACATAAACAATTTCTTTTTCTATCTCTACATAATGAGGTAGATCTTCACCACAAAAACTTAGGATAATCATAGAAGAACGAGGGATTTTAGCAACCTTCCAAACATTAGTTGGGCACATCTCTTCTTCATCAAAGTCATACAGATCTCTATTAAAAATTACCCCTTTGGCATAACTAAAGGTATAGTGGGGTTTAACTTCCTTAATGTCCGATTTCTGTTTCAAGTTAAGTACCATGGCAGCTTGTTCATAAGATTTTACATGAATTAAAAAGGAATTTCTTCCAAATCGTGATACCTGGGAGTTATTCAAATTACCACAGCCAAGGTGACTCTTCAAGAATCTTCTAAACTCGAACAAGTTAGCAAGTTCTTTTGCAAGAGTGATAATGAGCCACTTAGCTGGGTTGGGAGGTCTCTGCACACTTTCCTTCCTTTCCTCTACCGGGATTTCTGGATTGGCACTTACCATCAACTTGGGCTGAAGATTCATTCTCATTACAATTATTATAATCCAAGCAGGCAGCAACTGCATCCTGATTAGAAAGAAATGAGATCCACACTAGCCAAGCTTTAAAGTTGTCAGTTTAACTCTGATCTCTTTAATTTGTCCAAATTTACGGAACTTTTCATATAAGTCTGTATAACTCTAATCAAGAGAGACATATTGTAAATGTAAGATTCTATGACTATTTGGGGCAGTATTTGATTGATTGATTTTACCGAAGTCCTTTTTCAAGCCGGAGTCGTCAACTGGGGGTCTTATTTTTGTTGAGTCAATATTGTCAACATTAGGATTGGCAATATTAGGAGAGGGATCGGGGGGTTTAGGAGGTGGATCAGATAGTGGTGGAGGTTTAGAACATTCTGTTTCAACAGCCACCATCATCGTGTATATTTATGAGGCCACACCATATATTAAGAAAGAAAAAGCAGTGCATGGAAGAAGATACTGCAGTTGCCTGACGCCGCACACAATAAAAGAAAAGTCTCTGCAGAGTCGGTAAGTTCCAGAAACAACTATTTACACATACAGGGCCTTAGAGGTGAGTTAGAGACTTTGTCAACCCGAGGTTTGTCCTCTTTTGTTTTGTCCCATTTAGGATGGGTCCGGCATAGTCACTCTGCATGTGTACTGGATAGGGAGAAAGGAAGTCAGCAGCCTAGTACCTACCTCACAAACATGCATTCCCCAGTCGGTGGGCTTTCAGCCCTCACAGGGAGTAGTGACCTCGCGGTATACATCCCCACTTGACTGGGTTCAGACATGTAGCTTGGAAGGCACCAAGATACCAGAACCTTCCTTAACAAGTATTAGAGAAAGATGGTGAAAAAGAAGAGTAGGGTAGCAAATATGAAGGATAGGGATAGGGGAATTCACAAAGGAAAAGGGTGAGGGACCCCCTATCTATTCACTACCCCAAAAACCTCATCCTAAAACAACTGTCATAGGATGAGGGCGACAAATCCTACGAGTATTCCAGTTCATAATCAAAGCCAAGTTAGGGTCATCAACAAAAGACTTTTGGCTCAGTTTTCGTCTGGTAGCTCGGGGCTGACCTCTCTAGTATGGTTGCACCTGGCTGGCAGAGCTCAGCCCGTCCTTACTACACGGAAGCCCCCCCACTACATCAAAGTACTGGGCCTTGGGGGGGGGGTGAAGAGGGCCACTATCTGGGCCCTTGGGTGATGGTGTGGGGCCTCCCATGGCCCCAATATGGGAAGAGTTGTTAGATGGCATTTTGGATACAGCTGTTGTATAAATCTCTTTTCTGAATTTTGCCACTTGGGCAATCCAAAGAGTCTGAACTCGGTGTTCACTTATTGCGAGTTAGTTGGTTAACTGATCGGTTGGTTGATTGTTTGCACTTTATCTGGTGTGACTGATCAGTCTCCATTTTATCCGTATTAGGTTGTGTTTTAGTGGTGAGGTGGCCTGTAGGCTGTAATTTGTTGCCAAGGGCTTCCGAGTATGTCTTAGTATTAAGTTTTAATGGATCAAGCACTTTTCTTCTTGCTTCTGAGTAGCTAATATGTTCTCTGACCTTTATATTTAGGATCTGTTTTTCTAGTATATATTTTTCACAAGATCTAGAGGAAGTTGGGTGCTTTTCATAACAATTAAAGCATTTCGATGTTTTCGTACATTCTCCATGTTTGCTTTCACTGCAATTGACACAAATCGGTGGTGTTCCTGCTAATTTCTTGTGACATATGGTGAATATATGATCAAACATTTGGCAGTGGTAACATCTTCTTGGTGAAGGTATATATGGTCTAACCTTCAGCTTATACCAAGCAGCAGATATTGATGGTGGAAGATTAAGCAGGTCAAATGTTAAGATTAATAGAGGTTGGTCTACAAGAGTGCCATTTTCTTTTCGTTTCATCCGGGAAACATTTGAAACGTGCTGGGATTTCAACTCTTTTAAGAGCTTTTCTTCAGAAAACCTCACCAGTTCCTTGGAGTAGACAACTCTACACTGGTTGAGTGTCTTGTGGGGGGTACAATCTGCCTCATGCCCAGCAACTTTTCCAATGTTCTGCAATTTTGAGCTCTCTTCTGGAGAGTTAACCTCTATCAGAAGTGATCTACTACTTTGGGGGATGATTTTGGGTTCCCTGCCAATACATTGGATAATTTCTCTATGGACATCAAAAATGTCTAAAGAGTCAATGGGGTTGTCATTGGGCATGGATAAAGTTAAATACTTATTATAATGGGATTAAAAAATCCCAGGCAAAACTTCCAATTGCCCTCGTGAATTAGTTAGAGGGGGGAAAGACTTTTCTTTATTTTTATTTTTCCGCTGTGGTTTAGCGGAATAGGGTTCCAGTGTGATGAAAGACTGTGGACTTTCATCTCTAGAACCGGTAGAGGCCTTGCTCATATCCTTGGTCATGCATAGGTCGTCAGCATTAGGAGTTTTCTCTTAAGGGTTTGTCTTGACCACAGTGAGGGTGACCTTACTGGGGGCGGTTCCCCAGTCAGGTGGTTATAAGGCAAACTATGTTTGGGGCACCTTTTCTAGCCCCCTCCCCATGTGGGGTGAGCAGAGTGGATCCTGAGTAGGGTTGCTCAGTCATGTGGGTAGCTACTGAACCGTGCTGTTGCCTCGATCCCAATACGAGAGCGATTTATCTTGCCCACACCACCTATGTGTAGTTCGTGACTAGAGGCTTCCAGAGATCACCTTCTCCTGCCCCCATCGTCACTAGCCATCGCCATAGGGCTTTCTTTTGCCGCTACCGAGAGGGGCGGCTGAAAATTAGGTCGGAGGGAGGGAACAGCATGCGGAAGAGAAGAGAGGAGTGGAAAAGGAAGTTTAAGAGGAAGCCCTGTGCGGGGAAACAAGAGCGCCGGCCGGGGATCGGCAATAGTTGCCTCTTACGACACGTAGCAGACGTGGCGGGGGCTATAGTCTATACTACACCCCCTAGCCCCAGGGGGCAGAGGAAGAAGGAGAAGAGGGAGAAGAAGAAGAAGAAGAAGAAGAGGAAGAAGAGGAAGAAGAAGGAGAAGAAGGAGAAGAAGTGGAAGAAGAAGAAGAGAAGAAGAAGAAGTAGAAGATGAAGAAGAAGAAAAAGAAGAAGAAGGAGAAGTAGAAGAAGAAGAAGTAGAAGAAGAAGGAGAAGTAGAAGAAGAAGGAGAAGTAGAAGAAGAAGAAGAAAAAGAAGGAGAAGAAGAAGGAGAAGAAGAAAGAGATGAAGAAGAAGAAGGAGAAGAAGAAGAAGAAGGAGAAGAAGAAAGAGATGAAGGAGAAGAAGAAAGAGAAGAAGGAGAAGAAGGAGAAGAAGAAGGGGAAGAAGGGGAAGAAGGGGAAGAAGGAGAAGAAGTGGAAGAAGGGGAAGAAGGAGAAGAGGAAGAAGAGGAAGAAGAAGAAGAAGAAGAAGAAGGAGAAGAAAGAGAAGAAGGAGAAGAAGAAAGAGAAGAAGGAGAAAGAAAAGTAGTAGTAGTAGAAGAAGAAGAATAAGAAGAAGAAAAAGGAGAAGAAAAAGGAGAAGGAGAAGAAGAAGTAGAAGAAGAAGAAGAAGAAGAAGAAGAAGAAGAAGAAGAAGAAGAAGAGGAAGAAGGGGGTGGGGGGTGAGGTAGTATGTATGAGCAAAATTTGACACAGCCTGAAGGGATTTCTCCCCGTCTTCTCCTTTTATGCATGGGGGGATGGAAAGGGGGGGTCGCCGATTTAATGAAGCGGCCTTGCTTTGGATGTGCTGTTTCTTGCGACACTGATTCTGACCCAGGGCAGTGGACAAGGTGCAGGGATGACCTGTCATCCAGGAGGTGCTAAGATAAGAGGGAGGGTGGAGGGGTGTGGAGTATTCAAGGGTGGAATGGGTGGGAGTGATTTTATGCCTTTTCCTTTTTGGCTACCTCCCTAGTAAGGGGGGAAATGCCTTGGTATATGTATGTATTTCACAGGAAGGGGAGCTATGCTCGTGGTGTCCCGTCTTCATATCTCATTTTATCTAAACTATTTAATTCATGTATTGTTTTGACACACACTACTTTCTCATCTAACTTGTTCCAACTGTCTATTACTCTGTGAGGAAAGCTGTTCTTTTTCAGATCTCTTCTATAGCTGTCTTTCTTGATTCTTTTTTCCGTGTCCTCTTGTATTTCTATCATACCATTTTATTAGATCCTCTCTATCAATAATTTCTATGCGTTTCATGATTCTGTAAATAGCTATCAAATCTCCTTTCTCTCTTCTTTGCTCTAGTGTCTGTAGCTCAAGTTTTGCTAGTCTCTCTTCATATGGTAGTTTTGAGAGTGTTGGTGCCAATTTTGTAATTGCTCTTTGTATTCTTTCAAGTCTTTTTAATACATTTTTTTGTACTTGGTGACCATATCGTTGCTGCATAATCCAATCTTGGTCTTATCAGTGATTAGAATTTTCTTCACCATTTCTTCATCCAGGTATGTAAATGCCACTTTGATTGTTCTTATCAAATTATAAGTTTCTCCAAAAATCTTATTTATATGTTTCTCAGGTGACATATTATTCATAACAATGACTCCCAGGTCCTTCTCATTTTCTACTTTTTTTATTCCTTCTTCTCCCAATTTATATGATTCTGTTATTGTTTTTCCTTTTTCCAAATTCCATTATACTACACTTTTTAGTGTTGAACTCCATCTCCCACTTCCTACTCCATTCCCAATCTTCTTCCGTGTTCACTTTTTTCAATAGTTTTGGATCATCTGCAAAGAAGCTCATATGACTTTCAATTTCTTCATCCATATCATTAATGTATATAGCAAACATTATTGGGGCCAGAACTGTTCCTTGTGGAACACCACTTATTACTTCATCCCATTTTGAGTGTTTGTCTCTTATCACTACTCTCATTTTTCTTTCTTGCAAAAAGTCTTTCATCCATTTAAGCAGTTTGCCTTGTATTCCTCCTTCAGTTTCTAATTTCTTAAGCAACTTCTAATGTGGTACTTTGTCAAAAGCTTTTTTTAAGTCTAGAAATGCACAATCAGCCCATCCATCTCTTTCTTGTATTATATCTATTAGCCTTGAATAGATACATATTAAATTGGTGATGCATGATCATCCTTGTCTGAATACCTACGTCTTTTCTTTTTTATTTTAGCAAGTTGCAACTGTGATTTAAAAAAATTCAAGTGCATAACCACTTAAATATTTTGAAATGTGCTTTATAATTTCAGAATGATGACTGCATTTTGTGCAGGAACTTTTGTTCATTTTTTCAAAAGGTTTACTTCTTTTATCAATGTATTTATTCGCTTCCTACAGTTGTTCAACAAATTAGCAGACTTAAGTCTCTTCATTTTTGCATGGATTAGTTGAATGATCTGAAAAAAATATATATGGGTAAATAAATGAATATATATATATATATATATATATATATTTATGCATATATGTGCACATATACCCTAATCATATACAATGATATATATATATATATCATACATACATATACCAAAGCTTTTTCCCCCTTACAAGGGGGGTAGCCAAAAAGGGAAAGGCATAAAAAACTCCCACCCATTCCATCCCTGAATACACTCCACACCCCCCCACCCTCCCTCTTATCTTAGCACCTCCTGGATGATGGGTCATCCTTGCACCTTGTCCACTACCCTGGGTCAGAAGCAGTGTCGCAAGACACAGCACATCCACAGCAAGGCCGCTTCATTAAATCGGCAACCCCCCTCTCCGTCCCCCCATGCATAAAAGGAGAAGGTGGGGAGAAATCCCTTCAGGCTGTGTCAAATTTTGCTCACACATACTACTACACATACTACTACAATTCTCAAACTACTACACATACTACTACAATTCTCAAAATCAATAAACACATATTAGTGATTATATATATACCGTATTTTTCGGTGTATGACCCGCGGCTTTTTGCCTCAGAAAGGGGCCAAAATTCGGGGGTGCGGGTGATATAAAGGTGCGGGTCATCTGTGGATTCTGGTTAGAAATTGCCCTCTTACGCAGTCAAAAAAAATTGAACGATTAGTTTAGCTGGGTGCCCTCTCGGATCGGGGATTTGCGGGGGGACCGACCGGGTTCGTCGTATGAAAGTTGATTAATGTCATAATACAGCGCGCACGATCGAGACAACGACAAAGAGAAGGTAGGATTTGTCAGTATCTTACCCGCTTTACATGCTCTTGTTATTAATAAAGGCATTATCACAAATAAAACAGGCCTAACTAAACAGCATGAACATACAATACAACAGTGACTGGTATCAACACCAACATCGTGTGTCGCGATCAAACAAAAACAAGCGGGCGGCCATTTTCGCAATTACAAATTACAAACTGTACCTGATTCCTTAATGCTAAATTTGTGCATTACATGTGGGTCGTTCAAGCATGGAAGAAAATTAAACAATCGACTATTCAGAACGGTTTCCGTAAATCAGAAATGTGTCATCCTGTTTGATGCATGCTATGACTCGGAAAAGGAATCGGACGAATCCGAAATCGAAATGGAAACGGATGAGGTCACTGCATCAGAATTGGCCGATTTATACCACAACCTCTTCCATGACAATACAGAGGATGAGGAATTCGATGGCTTCGTGAGCGATAATACGCCTTCATAAACATTGACTGTCGTCTGTGATCACTGTGGGTTTTTTTTTCAAATAACGATGTGCTCCATTGACTCTGTTCATAACAGTTCAGTAATGTGCTCTATCATTGTTCTATTCTATTGAAAACTAACCGTTGGAAATTATTTGGTTTAATAATTAATTACCAGTCTTTGTATGGCATTTATAAACCAATTGATTGATTAATTACCGGAAAACAATCAAACAGGGTTTTATGACATTATTTACACAAATTGATTAAGGTTCTTTGTAATATATATATAAGTGCAATAAAATATATTGAAATGTAATTTGTTGGTTATTCTTCATCTTCATCACAATCAGAAATAAATAGAACTGGAGGAATACTGGTATCATGATCATGAATCGCAATGCCGCGTCTTCGACCCATCCCAAAGGCATCGTAAGATCAGTTGCACACTTTCGAGATCAACCCTCTTTTATCAAAGCTACCACTACATCTAGTGGCAGCTTCAGAAACCAAATTGTGAGGTTGTGTACGTACGTGTCGGCCTTTGACGTGTGATGAATCCTGAAAAGCAAGATATCACCAAGAAACCTGCCAATATCGGAAAACATATATCTTTTTTTATAAATCACATAAGCATTGATGAAACAGAAAATTTAGAAAAAGCCTCAGCTTTGAAATTACTTTGATCACCACATCAACGGCCAGCCGTAACAACAACCGCCGTGAGCTGTGCCTGTGGCCACCCATGCATGGGTAGTATACATCGTCGGATCTACACTGCCGCGCACGCCATATGACTGCGGGTCATACAGCGGTGCGGGTCTTGTGTGGATTTTCACTAAGGTGTAAGGGGGTGCGGGTCATATAACTGTGCGAGCTATAGTCCGAAAAATACGGTATATATATATATATATATATATATATATATATATATATATATATATATATATATATATATATATATATATATATATACAGACGCTCCTCAACTTACGTTTTAGTTACATTCCGAACGGCCGTACGTAAGTTGAAAATAAACGCAAGTTGTTACTGTACTATACATCTGTAAATTCTATTACCGTATCTTATAAAACAACCCTAAATCATTAATTATACACATAACATTGTAAAATAATAACATTAATTTCAAATAAATTAAATTCAAGCAACATAAATTGAGATGGTGGAGGAGGAGGGGGAGGAGGAGGAGGAGGCAAGGCATGTTCAGTTTGTCGTTTGTGCAATGTAAACAATGGATGTAGCATCATGCACAAGTATCGTTTGAACTACGGAGAGCGCGCTAAACAAAAAACTTACTCAAAAATTTTTTTTTTACAATTCTTTTTACAGTCAGTTCAAACGTAAAATCGAAAAAACGTGGAACGAATGAATGTAAGTAGAGGAGCGTCTGTATATATATATGTATATATTAAACATGAGCTTTATAATAACAGCATAAAAATTCAGCAATAGGGCATAAGCACATCTATATGTTATATAAGAAATAATAATACCACTTGTATTCTGTTTTCTAAGGGGAGAGGGTGGGGGGAATATCAGATCATTTTTTGGTGGAAGGTAAGTTGAGAGTGGAGGATAGATGGAGAAGGAGGAAAGGGACAAAAGGTAGGGAGGTTCTTAGAGTGAACTCCTTGAATGAAAAGGAAAAGGAGAAGGAGTACGAAAAGAAGCTGAAGGAGGAGTGGGAGGGAGTAAAGGATAGAGCAGAGATGGGTGTGGAGGAGGAATGGGGATGGTTCAAGGAGGGAGTCTTAAAGTGTGCAAGGATGGTGTGTGGAACAAGAAGGACAGGGGGAAATAGAAGAAAGGGTAATGAATGGTGGGATGAGGAAACAAAGAAGGTTGTAGAAGAGAAGAAGCGAGCATTCACAGATTGGTTACAAAAGAGGACAGGGGAGTCATATGAGACGTACAAAGAAAAGAAAAGAGAAGTAAAGCAAAAGGTAAAGGAGGCAAAGAGGAGAGCAGATGTGAAATGGGGTAGGAGTATGACAGAAATTTTTGAGAGTAATAAAAAGATGTTTTGGAAAGAAATTAAGAGAGGAAGAGGAGGCGAATCAAGTAGGGAAGAAAAGGTAAAAGGTACAGATGGAGAGTTGATAATGGAAGAGATGGCAGTGAGGGGAAGATGGGCAGAATATTTTAGGGAGTTGCTGAATGTGAAGGAGGATAGGGAAGGAAAGATAGCTGCAGTGGGAAATACGAAGAAAATGAGAGTGATGAGTGAGGTGAATGGAGGAGAAATAAGGAAGGATGAGGTGAAGGCAGTTGTAAAGATGATGAAAGCAGGTAAGGCACCTGGTCTGGATGGATGTCATGCAGAATGTCTGAAAAAGGGAGGTTCAGTGATGGTGGACTGGTTGGCGAGATTATTTAATGTTTGCTGGAGAGAGGGTAGAGTACCGGAGGACTGGAGTAGTGCCTGTATAGTTCCTCTTTACAAGGGAAAAGGGGACAAGTGTGAATGTAGTAATTTCAGAGGGATTAGCCTGTTGAGTGTAGTAGGGAAGGCTTATGGGAGAATCTTAATTGAGAGGATTAGGAGAGGAACAGAAGGAGTAATTGGTGAGGAACAGTGTGGTTTTAGGACGGGTAGAGGTTGTGTAGATCAGATCTTTGTGGTAAGACAGATATGTGAGAAAGCTATAGGAAAGGGGAAGGATGTTTTTTGGGCTTTTATGGATCTGGAAAAGGCTTATGATAGGGTAGACAGAAAGGCACTGTGGGAGGTTATGCAGATTTATGGGATAGGAGGAAAGCTTTTGGGAGCTGTCAAGAGTTTTTATGTGAGTAGTAGAGCATGTGTTAGGATTGGAAATGGAGAGAGTGAGTGGTTTGAAGTAAAGGTGGGACTTCGTCAAGGATGCGTTATGTCACCCTGGCTGTTCAACTTATACATGGATGGGGTGGTGCGAGAGGTGAATGCTAGGGTAGTGAGTCAGGGATTGGAGATGGTTAAAGAAAATGGAGAAAAGTGGGAGGTGAGCCAGCTGTTGTTTGCGGACGACACTGCGCTTGTGGCAGGGTCAGAGGAGGGATTGAGGAAGCTGGTGGCAGAGTTTGGGAGAGTATGTGATAGAAGAAAGCTAAAGATAAATGTGGGTAAAAGTAAGGTGATGAGATGTACAAGGGGTGAAAGTGGCAGTAGACTGGAAGTGAACATTAAGGGAGAGCGACTGGAGGAAGTGGATAGTTTTAGATACTTGGGTGCAAGTGTAGCAGGAAAAGGTGGAGTGAAGGTGGAGGTAGAATGTAGATTGAGAGAAGCGAGTAAATGCCTTGGTGGTTTAAAGAGTGTAATGAGAAATAGACATTTGGGAATGGATGCGAAGAGGAGACTGTATGAAGGAGTGATTGTGCCAACAGCACTGTATGGGGCAGAAACGTGGAACATAAGAGAAGAAGAGAGAAGGAGTTTGAATGTGTTTGAGATGAGATGTCTGAGAAGTATGGCGGGGGTTACTAGGCTAGATAGAGTGAGAAATGAGGAGGTGAGGAGGAGAACAGGGGTGAAAAAGGATTTGGGAGAGAGGGTTGATGAAAGAATATTAGGATGGTTTGGACACATGGAAAGAATGAGTGAAGAAAGACTAGTAAAAGAGGTATGGAAGGCAGATGTGGAGGGAGTGAACATGAGGGGACGTCCTAGGATGAGGTGGATGGATGGGGTGAAGGGGGCTTTGGGGAAGAGGGGAATGTCTGTTGAGGAAGTAAGGGAGAGGACGGAAGACAGAGGTGAGTGGAGAATGGTTGTATATGGATGATGTTGTGACTGCATGAGGAGGAATGGGCAGGGGGGTGGGGTAGTATGTGTGAGTAAATTTTGACGCAGCCCGAAGGGATTTCTCCCCGTCCTCTCCTTATATGCAAAGGGGGACGGAGAGGGGGGGTCGCCGATTAAATGAAGCGGCCTTGCTGTGGATGTACTGTGTCTTGCGACACTGCTTCTGACCCAGGGCGGTGGGCGGGGTGCAGGGATGACCCGTCATCCAGGAGGTACTCAGATGAGAGGAAGGGTGGGAGGGGTGTGGAGTGTATTTGGGGATGAAATGGGTGGGAGTGTTTTTATGCCTTCCCCTTTTTGGCTACCTCCCTTGGAAGGGGGAAAAAGCCTTGGTATATGTATGTATAATTTAAATCTGTGTATGCATGTGAATCATCCTCTATGGCATGCTTCAGAGAACCTGGAAATGGGATTTGTAACACATAATATCAAGAATTGAAGATAATAATCATTCAATTTATTGTGATTTTTCTTTTTTGTTAACTCACCAAATCCTGATTCCATATACTGTAGATAAGAAATTGCTACAGGCAATTCAGGTGCAGACTTATAATCTATGCCAGGTTTAATACCTGTATCAGAATGATATTACAAATATTGATATTTGCAAGACATGCTATTATTATCACCATCAATATAAAACAAGCATTATTAACATCACCCATATCTCATACAATCAAGGTAAATGAAGCCACATACTGCATTTTGAAGCCTGAGATGCCACCTCCCCATTATTGTCTGCTGGTGTGATGGAGCTTGATATAGGAGGAATTGTTGCTACACCTGCACATACATTCAAAGGAAATTAGACATAACCTAAATATTGCAACAAAATTAAACATTCCTACAGTACTTATGCTTTGATTATTTAATAGCAAACCACTTAAATAACATTCTAACGATTCATTATGTTCAATATATTCAAATAAACAACTTTAATACATAAAATTAAGATTCTGATCAGGTAATGCATTCTGGAACAGTCTGGAGCTGGTTGTTCCATTTGTGTAGTTTTTTGGGGGGAAATGTCTACTGCATAGCCTGTAACTCCTGTTCAGATCCTGAGCAGATTCTTTAAATAATTGTGGGACCTGGATAACATTCAGCCATGCCATACATCTGCAAAGATGTATATAATAAGATTATCATGTACTATATAGAATATTACAAAAATATGTACTGAATCAAGACAAGTGTAATCATTACCTATTTACTTTGCCATTAATTAAAAGAATAACAAAGTAGCTAAATTACTGTGTAATCCACACTCTATTTACTTTCCACACTATGCTTTAGTTGTCAGTTCTTAAAAGACCTGTTTCAGCTCTCTCTTGTCTTGAATGTGACAAGGATTCAATGTGTCTTAAGGATTTGTAGGAGGGCAAAGAACCCCATCAACCCTCCCTCTTGGATGGAGTGAGAAGGAAAGTGTTATGGGGGCCTGGACAGGGGTAACGGTGCTTGACTGCCAAAAAGAAATAATGTCAGATTCGTTCGAATTAGCCCAAAATACCCTAGAAAAGCTCTAATAGTATAAAGAATATAATATATATATATATAATGTATGATCCTTAAAAACAATATCTTATTGGCGACATGTCTGGGGAAAATATATTTCCTTCCTATGGTAAATTAGATGACACATTATTACACCAAAAACATATGGTACAAATTACCTTGCTGTATCATTTGGAAAAGCACGAAATACATGGTTCGGTGTTATTTCTTTTCTTCTGTTGCAGAGAACAAATGGCTGCGACCCGGGGCTGCGGAGTCGGATGGTATAAGGTCCAACTCCAACTCCTTTGATTCCTCCAACTCCCGACTCCGACTCCTTAACTCCTTGACCCCTATGTGGAAATCTATTCTGCAGATCCATATACCAGCCTCCCACACCTATTTGTTATGTATATAATTTTTTACGTGAAACATTCACTTGTACGATAAATATACTCATATATACACTCAACCAGCTTTATATATATATATGCACACAAGCACGTATATTTGTATAAACATATATATATTAAATATATAATGGTATTATTTATGCTCATGATCATCTACAGGTAAAAAATTGTAAGGGACTTGTGTATCTTTTTGAAAAGGCGGATTATTGCACTAAACGGAATATTGAATATTAATTGGGATGAGTATTTGGATACCGATGATATTGGGGACATGTGGTGCAGATTTAAAAGTAAACTACAAGAGTCAATAGATAAATGTATTCCAAGGAGAGAATTTAAAAGCAGTGGAGAATTAAGGAAGAGAACAAATCATAATTTGCCAATGAATAGAAAGCTGTGGGCAAAGATTAAGAAAAAACAAAGATTTTGGATCTGATTGAAAAAAATGAAGGAAGGTAGAGAAATTAATCAGGGCGAGTATGACAAATTATATGGGGAATACAGACAGATTAATAATCAGGTAAGAGCTGAAACTAGGTCTTCTCTTAAGAATGTAGAGAAGACTATTGCACAAAACGTCAAGTCTAACCCAAAGATATTTTGGAAGTATGTCCAGTCTAAAACAAAAGCTTCAGTCAGTATATGTAATCTGTATAGAGATTTGAATAAAAATTCAAAAACTAAAGATGACAATGTAAAGGCAACAGTACTTGCAGACTTTTTTAGCTCAGTGTTCACCAAGGAACCAGAAGGGTTAATACCTGAGGTGGAGGTCAAGGATATTCCAATGTTATCACAGATTGAATTCTCTAGCGAGGATATTATCTGTGTTGTAGATAAACTACAAAGGAATAAATCCCCTGGCCGGTGCGGCTTCATCCTCGAATTCTGAAAGAGACGAAAGATGTAATTGCATATCCGCCATGCAAGATCTTTAATCTATCACTTTTAAGCAAAAGACTACCCATAGATTGGAAACTAGCGAACATCTCTGTTCTAGTTTCTGCAACCGGGATTTATTGATAATGGGTGATTTCAATTTTACTGATATTGATTGGATGACCCTTGAACATGGCCATATAGGTAGTCGCTTGATTGACTTTCTTGGTGACAATTACTTAATTCAGCATGTAAAAGAGCCCACAAGATATGGAGACTTACTCGATCTATTGATTACTAGCCGCGAAAGCATGGTAACTGATGCAGAAGTCAGTGAATCTGTTGCAAATAGCGATCACAACTTAGTTAGATTCAAACTCCTAAAATTTTTTAGAATAGATACTTGTGTTTCTAAAATACCCGATTTCAGTAAAGCTCAGTTCATAGGACTATGTCAGGAGCTTCAGCTTACAGATTGGTAGGCAAAATTAAAAGAAAGACCTCTAGATCAGATGTGGGAAATATTTCAAAATACGCTCACTAAGATGATTCAAACTTACATTCCTTAAGGACAGACGTCCCGCAAATCAGTCTCTCCCAAAGTGGCTCAACAAAGAAACTAAAAAAAGTATTGCTAAAAAGAGACAGGCTTATAAGAAATATAAGTGCATCTAATGACTATGAAATTTGTGTATCAATACAGAGAGATTTAAAAAAGACAATAAGAAAAAGAAAACGACAATACAAAATGAACATCGCTGATAAATCCAAAGAATTCTATAGTTACATTAGAAATGTAAAGGAAAGGAGAAAGGAAAAGGAGAAGGAGTACAAGAAGAAGCTGAAGGAGGAGTGGGAGGGAGTAAAGGATAGAGTGTGGAGGAGGATTGGGGATGGTTCAAGGGAGTCGCAAAGTGTGCAAAGATGGTGTGTGGAACAAGAAGGACAGGAGGAAATAGAAGGAAGGGTAGTGAATGGTGGGATGAGGAAATGAAGAAGGTTGTAGAAGAGAAGAAGCGAGCTTACACAGATTGGTTACAAAATAGGACGAGGGAGTCATATGAGACGTACAAAGAAAAGAAAAGAGAAGTAAAGCAAAAGGTAAAGGAGGCAAAGAGGAGAGCAGATGTAAAATGGGGTAAGAGTATGACAGAAATTTTTGAGAGTAATAAAAAGATGTTTTGGAAAGAAATTAAGAGAGGAAGAGGAGGCGAATCAAGAAGAGAAGAAAAGGTAAAAGGTGCAGATGGAGAGATGATAATGGAAGAGAAGACAGTAAGGGGAAGATGGGCAGAATGTTTTAGGGAGTTGCTAAATGTGAAGGAGGATAGGGAGGGAAAGATAGCTGCAGTGGGAAATGCTAAGAAAATGAGAGTGATGAGTGAGGAAAATGGAGTAGAAATAAGGAAGGATGAGGTGAAGGCAGCTGTTAAGATGATGAAAGCAGGTAAGGCACCTGGTCTGGATGGATGCCATGCAGAATGTCTTAAAAAGGGAGGTACAGTGATGGTGGACTGGTTGGTGAGGTTATTTAATGTTTGCTGGACAAAAGGTAGAGTGCTGGAGGACTGGAGGAGTGCTTGTATAGTTCCACTTTACAAGGGAAAGGGGGACAAGTGTGAATGTAGTAGTTTTAGAGGGATTAGCTTGTTAAGTGTAGTTGGGAAGGCTTATGGGAGGATCTTGATTGAGAGGATTAGGAGAGGAACAGAGGGAGTAATTGGTGAGGAACAGTGTGGATTTAGGACAGGTAGAGGTTGTGTAGATCAGATTTTTGTGGTAAGAGATATGTGAGAAAGCTATAGGAAAGGGGAAGGATGTTTTTTGGGCGTTTATGGACCTGGAAAAAGGCACTGTGGGAGGTTATGCGGATATACGGGATAGGAGGAAAGCTTCTCGGAGCTCTCAAGAGTTTTTATGAGAGTAGTAGAGCTTGTGTCAGGATTAGAAATGGAGAGAGTGAGTAGTTTGAGGTAAAGGTGGGACTTCGTCAAGGATGTGTTATGTCACCCTGGCTGTTCAACTTATACATGGATGGGGTAGTGCGAGAGGTTAATGCAAGGGTGATGGGTCAGGGATTGGAGATGGTTAAAGAAAATGGAGAAAAGTGGGAGGTGAGCCAGTTGTTGTTTGTGGACGACACTGCATTTGTGGCAGGATCAGAGGAAGGATTGAGGAAGTTGGTGACAGAGTTTGGGAGAGTGTGTGATAGAAGAAAGCTGAAGATAAATGTGGGTAAAAGTAAGGTGATGAGATGTACAAGGGGTGAAAGTGGCAGTAATCTGGAAGTGAGCATTAAGGGAGAGCAACTGGAGGAAGTGGATAGTTTTAGATACTTGGGTGCAAATGTGGCAGGAAAAGGTGGAGTAAAGGTGGAGGTAGAATGTGGATTGAGAGAAGCGAGTAAATGCCTTGGTGGATTTAAAAGTGTAATGAGGAATAGAAATTTGGGAATGGATGCGAAGAGGAGACTGTATGAAGGAGTGATTGTGCCAACAGCACTGTATGGGGCAGAAACATGGAACATAAGAGAGGAAGAGAGGAGTTTGAATGTGTTTGAGATGAGGTGTCTGAGAAGTATGATGGGGGTTACTAGGCTGGATAGAGTGAGAAATGAGGAGGTGAGGAGGAGAACAGGGGTGGAAAGGGAGTTGGGAGATAGGGTTGATGAAAGAATATTAGGATGGTTTGGACACATGGAAAGAATGAGTGAAGAAAGACTAGTAAAGGAGATATGGAAGGCAGATGTGGAGGGAGTGAACATGAGGGGACGTCCTAGGATGAGATGGATGGATGGGGTGAAAGGGGCTTTAGGGAAGAGGGGAATGTCTGTTGAGGAAGGACGGGAGAGGACAGAAGACAAGGGTGAATGGAGAATGGTTATATATGGAAGATGTTGTGATGCATGAGGTGGAATGGACAGGGGGATGGGGGAGGAGGTAGTGTGTGTGAGCAAAATTTTGACGCAGCCCGAAGGGATTTCTCCCCGTCTTCTCCTTTATATGGGGGGACGGAGAGGGGGGGTCGCCGATTTATGAAGCGGCCTTCCTGTGGATGTGCTGTGTCTTGCGACACTGCTTCTGACCCAGGGCAGTGGACAAGGTGCAGGGATGACCTGTCATCTAGGAGGTGCTAAGATGGGAGGGAGGGTGGAGGGGTGTGGAGTGTTTTCAGGGATGGAATGGGTGGGGATGATTTTATGCCTTTTCCTTTTTGGCTACCTCCCTAGTAAGGGGGAAAAAGCCTTGGTATATGTATGTATGTACATTAGAGATAAAAAGGTTGTTAGGAATCACATTGGTCCACTATTATCTGCTGACGGTCAACTTGAATATTCAAATGAAGGAATGTGTAATATCTTAAACAATTACTTTAGCTCGGTATTCGTATATGAAATACCTCAAAGTGAACTCCAAACTGAAACCTGTGAAAAGTCTGGGGTAATCTTACTCACTACGGTAAATATAACAAAAGAAAAAATTAAAAGGTGTATGAATAAACTCAAAGTTAAAACACCAGGGCCTGAGTTGGCATCCAAGAATCTTAAAGGAAATTAAAAATGAGATTGTTGTTCCATTAGAAATTATTTTCAAGAAATCCATCATATCCGGAGATGTCCTAAGAGAAAGGAAGCTAGCTAACGTTACTCCCATATTCAAAAAAGGTGACAAAAAAGAAACCAAATAACTATAGGCCTATAAGTTTGACTTCAATCGTAGGAAAAATAATGGAAACTATCATCAGAGATGCTATCGAACATCATTTAGAAAGTAACCGTTTGATAAATGATAGCCAGCATGGTTTCAGACGGAAACGTTCTTGCATGACTTTCTCGAATTCTACAACACAGTTATCTCGAATTATGACAAAAGAAACAATATAGATTTAATATATCTAGACTTTACAAAAGCTTTTGATACCATCCCACACAACTACTTACTAAATTAGCTTTACACGGAATAAGTGGTAGCCTATCAAGTTGGACTAGTAATTGGTTGAATGGTCAAAAACATTGAGTTGTTTTAAATGGAAAACTTCTGGATGGAAAAATGTTACAAGTGGAGTTCCTCAGGGTTCCGTTCTTGGGCCACTTCTATTCAAAGTATATATAAATGATACAGACCATGGACTAAAATCTACTGTTTCCAAATTTGCTGATGATACAAAACTGTGCGGAATGGCAAATGATCACTTGAACCAATTAGATATTCAAGAAGATTTAGATAAATTACAGCAATGGTCTGAAAAGTGGCTAATGAAATTTAACACGAGTAAATGCAAGGTAATGCACATAGGTAAAAACAACAGTAAGTACGATTACAAGTTATTTGGAAATTCATTAACAAAAGTGGATAGTGAAAAAGATCTCGGCGTAATTATCAGTAACGACCTCAAATCATCCAAGCAGTGTATTTCAGCCTCTGAGAAAGCAAATAAGTTTCAAGGACTGATTGCGCGATCTTTTGATTTCAAAAGTTCACTCATTAACAAGCTATATAAATCGTTAGTTCGTCCACATTTGGAATATGCTGTTTCTGTATGGTCACCGAATCTCATTAAAGACATTGACAGACTGGAAAAAGTACAACGGCGAGCCACAAAACTGATTCCAAATATCAAAAATAAATCATACAAAAATCAACTAAAACATATGAATCTGTTTTCCCTAAAAAAGCGTAGACTCAGAGGTGACTTGATACAGGTCTTTAAGATTCTAAAGGGTATTGACATCAAAAGTGACCAAATTTTCACATTGAATGAGAATCAGACAAGAAACAATAGTCTAAAACTACCCAGAAATAGATTCAATTTGGAAGTAGGTAGAAACAACTTTGCCAACCGTGTAGTTAATGAATGGAATAAACTTCCTGCACAGGTAGTGCAATGTAGTTCAGTTCGAAGCTTTAAGACTCATTTAGATAAACACCTAAGATGCTGTAATGATTATAATTTATTTTATATTATTTGTTTTTGTTTTGTTATCATTTGTCTGTTTGATTTTCATTCATTATTAGTTGTGTCAAATTATTATTTATTGTTTACCTGTTTGTTATTCAACTATACCTATGCATTTCTTTATGTATTTTGTTTGTTGCATACATTATCATAGCTTTTTTTTATTATTATTTCATTATCATTATGATTTTTTTTTTTTTTGCATCCAACCTAGATATGGACCAAAAGGTCTCCTGTCGGCATGCTCCGCCTTTGTAATCTTGGCAATATACAAAAAAGGTGACAGAAGCGACCCAGGTAATTACAGACCAGTTAGCTTAACATGTGTCATATGCAAGTTATTGGAATCAATAATTAGGAAAAGGATTCTGGAACATCTCAAGGGCAATAAGCTGATTAGTAACAAACAGTATGGATTTGTGGAGGGGTGTTTGACGGTACTACAAATGATCACGGTCTTGGACAGATGGACTCAGATTTTAGATGAAGGAGGAGCTGTTGATGTTGCATAATGCAATTTCATGAAGGCCTTCGACACTGTCC
The DNA here is from genome assembly GCF_046742065.1 of Oratosquilla oratoria. Taxonomy (NCBI): domain Eukaryota; kingdom Metazoa; phylum Arthropoda; class Malacostraca; order Stomatopoda; family Squillidae; genus Oratosquilla; species Oratosquilla oratoria. Next base: position 321,887 of record NW_027467495.1, read on the forward strand.
CCCACAGAAGGCTAGTTGAGAAGATCAAGAGGTATAGCATCAGAGGAAACATTTTGTCATGGATAGCAGACTTTCTCAATGATAGGAAACAAATAGTGATTGTCAACGGAGTTGAGTCAGAATGGAAGGACGTGGTCAGCGGTGTACCTCAGGGATCTGTGTTGGGTCCACTACTGTTTGTTTTATATATTAATGACTTGCTAGATTCTGTAATCAACAGCGAATTATCCTTGTATGCAGACAACACTAAAGTATTCAGGAGGATTCATGAAAGCCAGGACTGTGAGAAATTGCAAGAAGGTCTTGTGAGGATGAGAAGCTGGTCAGAGAAGTGGCTGATGAGATTTCATCCCAAGAAGTGCTGTGTGATGAGAATCGGGAAATCAAATGTGGACAATAGGAAATATTCTATGGAAGAAGAATTGACAGGAATCAAAGTAGAGAAGGATCTGGGAGTTGTAATTGATGACGAGCTGAAGTTCACAGCACACTTGGCTGAGTAAATCAATAAGGCAAATAGACTAGTCGGGCTAATAAGAACTTTCGTGACATTGAACGAGACCGTATTCAAGTCATTATACACTGCGCTTGTCCGACCACATTTGGAATACCCTAATCAGGTATGGTGTCCATACAAGAAAAAGGACATTGAGGCTGTGGAAGCAGTTCAAAGAAGAGCAACAAAGTTGGTCCTTAGACTGAAGGATTTGCCTTACCCAGAACGATTGAGGAAATTCGACCTTCCTACACTATCATACCATAGATCAAGAGGGGACATGATAGAAACCTTTAAAATTGTGAACAATTTACATGATAGTAAAGTGAGCAGGGGATTATTTATTGAACTTGCCGGTTCAGTGACTCGAGGACACACCAAGAGGATCTACAAGCAGCGCCCAAGACTGGACATCAGGAAATTCACTTTCTGCAGTCGTGTTGTGAACTGGAATAGTCTTCCTGATCATGTTGTGAATGCAAATTCAGTTGTGAGTTTTGAAAAGAGATTGGATAGTGTATGGAAACATCAAGATCAAATATTCGAAATGAGTGAGGAAGAAAAAGAGAAAGAAAAGGAACTTAGGAATGAGGCAAATGAAAGGAATGAGAATAGAACTGAAAAAGAAAAGGAGGAGTTTTTTTGGAGAGTGATAGACATGAGGCTGAGGAAAATGTACATAGAGAAAATGGAAACAAAGAAGACAGAAGGGGAGGAGGAGAAAAGAAACTAAAAATAGCTTACACAAATATAGACGGAATAATCTCAGGAATAAACGAATCAAATGATTATCTAGTATTAGAAAAACCAGACATAATGGGAATTGTAGAAACCAAATTAAAGTTCATACTAACACCCCACACTGTGGGACAAGGAGAATATAACTGTTGGACAAATAGAAAGAACAAACAGGGCGGAGGAGTTCTAATTTTGGCCAAGAAAGATTTAACTGTAGCAAAAATAACTGAAGGAAAAAATAATGTAGAATCAATTATAGTACAAGTCGAAGATAAAAAAAATGAAGAAAAGAAAATTTGCAGTGGTATATGAACCTCCTAAGACACAAGCCTGGTCAGAGAGGGATCATGCTGAGTTACTAGATGATACAAAGGAAGAACTAATTGAAACACTGAAGGATGGAGGAAATACAGTAATTATGGGTGACTTTAATTCAAAAGAAATATGCTGGGAAGATATGACAGTGAAAGGAGGAGAGAAACACTGGGGCAATGTACTCCTTGACTTGACCATTGAATACACAATGACCCAGTGGATAACAGAAAATACTAGATATAGAGGAAATGAAGAACCCTCAATATTGGACTTAATACTTACAACAGAACCTGAGATAATCGATAATATTATTTACAAAACTCCAATAGGAAAAAGTAACCATGTACTAATAGAAATGGAATTGAAAGAACAACCAGACCAAAGCAAAAATGTTAAACATAGAATAGGAAGACCTATGTATAACAAAACAAACTTTGAGAAACTTAAAACATTCTTTCGCAATGCAAACTGGAAAAATTCCAAAACGAAGATACAAGGATAGAAGAAAAATGGAACATACTAAAAGAAATTTATAATGAAGGAGTGGACAAATTCGTACCACAACAAAAAATGGAAAAGGCATACATAAAGAACTGGTACAACAAAAGATGTAGTGAAGCAAAAGAAAAAAGGGACAAAGCTTGGAAAAAAAAAAAAAAAAAGATAAGAAACAAAGCAAATGGCAAACATACATCAAACTAAGAAACGAATATGTAAAAATACGCAGAGATGAAAAGAGAAATTACGAAAAAAGATAATAGACAAATGTAAAGAAGAACCCAAACTATTTTACAAATATGTAAATGGAAAACTGAAAAACGAACAAGAAATAGAAAAACTGCACCAAGATAAAAAGGAATTTACAGAAGAACTGGAAATGGCTGAAATAATGAACAACCACTTCAGATCAGTATTCACAAAGGAAATCTCGCCTAACAGTGAAGTTAGAGAGAGAGAATTATCCCCAGCAATGAAAGAAATAAATGTAACACAAAAAGAAATCAGTGATAAAATTAAAACCCTGGATGTCAGAAAATCACATGGCCCAGACGGAATAGCAAACTGGATACTGAAAGAATTCATGGAAGAATTAACTGACAAAATATATGATATAATTAAATCATCAATTAAAGAAGGAAAAGTACCATTGGACTGGAAAAAAGCAAACATTGTACCAATTTATAAGGGAGGTGATAAGGAAGATCCATCTAACTACAGACCGGTCTCACTAACAAGCACAATAGCAAAAATTTGTGAAAGAGTGATAAAAAACAGATGAGTTAAGTACCTGGAAGAAAAATCTATACTGAACCCAAATCAATTTGGATTTAGACAAGGGAGATCCTGTACAACAAATCTGATTTGCTTTTACTCAAGATTAGTAGACATAATAGAAGAAAGAGATGGATGGGCAGACTGTGCAAAAGGCATTCGATAAGGTACCTCATAGGAAACTAATAAATAAGATAGAGTCAAAAGGTGGCATCAGAGGAAAATTATTGGAATGGATGAAAGACTTTCTGATTGGGAGGAAAATGAGAGCTGTAATTAGAGAAAAATTCTCCAACTGGGAAGAAGTAAAAAGCGGGGTCCCGCAAGGATCAGTACTGGCCCCGATCATGTTCGCTGTATACATTAATGACATGAATGAAGGCGTGGAGTGCTATATAAATTTTTTTGCAGATGATGCAAAATTACTTAAGAAGGTAAAAATGGAAGAGGACTGCAACTCATTGCAACAAGATCTGGACACAATATGGAATTGGACTCAAAAATGGGAAGTAAAATTCAATATCAAGAAATGCAGCATAATGGAATTTGGAAAGAGTAAAAATAGAATATCAAAAGATTGCAGAATTGGGGAAGAAAAAATAAATAAAACAAACTATGAAAAAGATCTTGGAGTGATGATTGGAAAGGACATGAAACCAGATAAGCATATAAACAAGATGTTCGGAGAAACCTACAACTTATTGAGAGCAATCAAAGTGGCATTTACCTATATGGACGAAGAAATGATAAGGAAAATACTTACTACACTAATAAGACCAAAACTCGAGAAAGCAGCATCACTTTGGACACCCAGTACCAAAAAGAATATTAAGAAACTAGAAAGATTACAAAGAGCGACAACAAAACTAGCACCAACACTCGCCGAACTATCATATGAACAAAGACTATCCAAATTGAACCTACCAACTCTGGAACAAAGAAGAGAAAGAGGAGATTTGCTAACTATCTACAGAATAATGAAAGGAATGGAAGTTTTAGACAGGAACGACCTATTAATGTGGGACAACGGTAAAACAAGAAGACACGGAAAAAAATTTAAAAAGGATAATTATAGAAAAAACTTGAAAGGAACAGTTTCCCACACAGAGCGATAAATACATGGAACAAATTAGACAACAAAACAGTATGTGCTAACACTATACAAGATTTTAAGATAAAACTTGATGCGGAGAGATACAAAGACGGGTCACCACGAGCATAGCTCCCCTCCCGCATATTACAACTAGGTACAACTAGGTAAATACAGCTCAAAAAAATGACAAACACCTAGATCACAGTGACCACTAGACCTTTGGCGTCACAGATTACTCTGCGACGCATAGGGGGTTAGCGTAACGAGTGCCCTCTTTTCTGGATTACGTAACGTAAACAACGCGGGGTTAAGGATCCACGGGGTACTCGTCGCTAACATTTATTGGCAATAGAAAACACGACTTTCTCATCTTCACACAACAGGTGCTTCCGTTGAAACCATGGCAGCACACAGTAATTGGGAGGAAGAGTAGAAGTAGAAGTAGTAGGAGTAGGAGTAGGAGTAGGAGATGAAAAACGAGTAGGCCGCGAAGGGAGCGGGTATACCTGAAGGCGTTTCAAACCACACTGGCTGGAGGCGTGATGTGACATCACACCACCGCAACAGGTTGTTACACACCTTCCTAAGTCTAATTCTTAAAGTGAACATTGTACAAATAATGAGATGCTATCTTGCAGCACAGCTTGCAGACAACTTACAACGATAGTATTCTTAAGCAGACGAAGCTTCTGCTCGCAGCATACTTAAATTAAACATTACGAAAAACAAACTTGGAAACCTCTTCCGAGGGGAAACGAGCCTTACGACAAAAAGATATGTAAACATGGGGATACACGGACATATAAAAAAGCCCCGTTACCTCTCGTAACGGCACACTCCCTTCCTAATTTTCTAGGGGGGAAAATTACCAAATCTATTGACCTAGCAACACAAGCTCAGAAATGGGTCTTACATATTCATGGGCCTTGTTGTTTACCACAACTCTTACTTGGACCTTCCTGACTAAATCATCCTTGCCAGGGAATACTTTGTTTACAATACCCAAGGGCCACTGTCCTTGGGGACACTCTTGATTTTTTACCAACACTACATCATCCACCTTTACATTTGGAGAGGAATTGACCCACTTTCTTCTGGGTTGTAAAGAGGAAAGATACTCTTTCTTCCATCTCTTCCAGAATTCCTCAGCAAGGTGATGGACATGCTTCCATTGAGATTTGTATACTGCCTTAATATCTATCTCTTCAGGAAGAGTTACAGGAATATCAGTTTTCTGAGTGAGAAGGATGGACGGAGACAAAATGAAAGGACTACTAGGGTCCGAGGAAACAGGAACTAAAGGTCTGGAATTCACGATCTTACATACTTCTGCAAAGAAGGTTACTAACACCTCATGTGTTAATGCCTTGGGGTGATGGTTAGTCAGTATCACATTCATGATGTTGCGGACTATCCCCACCATACGCTCCCATGCTCCACCCATGTGAGAAGCATGAGGAGGGTTAAACAACCAAGTGCAACCTTGACTTGACAAGAAACTATTGACATCACCACCTTCATCGGTAATGGCAAGCAAGTTCAGTGCTTTGACAGCACCTACAAAGTTCGTGCCTCTGTCAGAACGCATCATCTTAACTGGGCCACGAATACAAATGAATCTCTTTAAGGCATTAATGAAGGAAGAAGTACTCAATTCTTCTACAGTCTCTATGTGGATAGCTCTGGAAACAAGACAGGTGAACAGAACGCCCCATCTTTTACTTTCGAGGAAGGAACTTCTAGTGCGCCGAGTTTTTATATGCCAGGGGCCAAAAAGGTCAACTCCTACATAGGAAAATGGCGGATTGGGAGTAAGTCTATCGACGGGTAAGTCTCCCATCTTCTGAACACACACCTTACCTCTTACCCTTTTACAGGTGACGCATTTGGAAATGACCTTAGAAATGGTACGTTTCCCTCCCAAAATCCAGAAACCACCTGTACGGACGGCTCCTTCTGTAATCACTCTCCCTTGGTGGTGCACTGTCTCATGGTAGTGACGGATCAACAACAAGCCTAAGTGGGATTCCTTTGGAATAATAATAGGCCTTGCAAGCATACCAAGTACATCACTGCCTTGACTCAACCTGCCTCCTACACGAAGTAGGCCCTTCTGGTCTAAATAAGGAGACAGAGATGCAATGGGACTGGAAGGAGGTAAACAAACTTCACCTTGCAATTTAGTCATGGCAGACGAGAAATAATCCTTTTGGTATGTCTGAACAATGAAATCAGCTGCATCTTCTAGTTGATCGGGTGACTTATGTTTGTTGCATATATGCCAACCTGAACAACACTTGTTACCTTGTTTGAAAGAACGGGCTATATGCTTAAGGAGAGCTACCGCTCTTACAAGTCTCCTCCAACAGGAGAAATTAGAGAACCTCTGAGCTAATGACGCAATTGCAGGCTCTACATTGCTTTTGTTTGCACTAACAAGGGGTTCAGACTCAATTGTGTAGTCTGATACCTTTACTTCTTTATCTGTCTCAGGGCTTACAAGAGGAAAACTTCCACTGGTGGATACAACATCCTCAAATAAGCTTGAGGGACCTGACAACCAATCACTCTGATTTAGGTCGGTTATTTCAAGACCACGGGTAGCCAGGTCTGCTGGATTACAATCTGTAGGTACATAATGCCATTGGTTAGGTTCGGTGGACGACCTAATGTGGTCTACTCTGTTACTCACGTAGACATGAAATCTACGCCTTTCATTATGAATATAGCCCAAGACAATCATGCTATCAGAATAGAAAAGTCTTGCGTCTAAGGGTTTGTCCAAGCAATCCGAGATGGAATTGCTGAGATTAACTGCCATCACTGCAGCACACAACTCTAACCTGGGAATAGTATGACCATGGTTGGGAGCTACTTTAGCTTGTCCCCTCACAAAACACACCTGGTAGCCTTTGGTATCACTGAAAACCTTAAGATATGATACAGCTCCTACTGCTACTCTGGAAGCATCTGAAAAGGTATGAAGCTCTATCCTGTGAGCTTGAGACAAAGAAATACTAGCAAACTGACGATTGATGCTTATATCCTTGAGGTCCCTTAAGGACGTTAGCCATCTGGACCATTTGGTATGGATCTTAGCTGGTATGGGTTCATCCCAACCACACTTTAGATTGGTTATCTCTCTTAGGAGTAGTTTTCCCACTATTATTACTGGAGCTAAGAATCCCATGGGGTCAAACAGACTATTTACAACAGACAGTATCCCTCTTTTTGTCGAAGGCTTGTCTGAATCCATGAACTTATAGACGAAAACGTCTCTTTGGATGTCCCATAAGAGGCCCAGGCTAGACTGCATAGGCATAGAGTCAGAAGTTAGGTTCAGCTCCTGAAGGTTATCAGCCAGCTCACTGGTGGCAAACTTTTCCAGCACTTCCTTACTGTTGGAAGTGATCTTGTGCAAGCGCAGGCGTCCTCCTTCTTGAAGTGCTGACTTAGAGTCTTGGATTAACTTGTAAGCAGTCTCCGCATCTGGCAGAGATGCTAACCCATCATCCACGTAGAAATTGTTCTCTATGAAATAGCGAACTTCAGGAGAGGCATCTTCTACAGACTTACGCAAGCCATAGGTGGCAATGGCGGGAGATGGCGTGTTCCCAAAAACGTGAACAGTCATTCTATACTCAATCAACCTTTCATCAGGGTCATTATTCTTGTACCAGAAGAATCTGAGATAATCTCTTTGCTCAGTCTTCACTTTGAAATTGTAGAACATCTGTTCTACATCAGCTGCCACTGCTACAGCTTCCTGACGGAAACGTAGAAGAATCCCGAGAATACTGTTTGTCATATCAGGACCTGACATCAGCATATCATTTAGGGAGAACTCTCTGGATTTGGCAGAAGAGTCGAACACAACCCTGATCTTGTCAGGTTTCTTAGGGTGGTACACCCCAAACAATGGAAGATACCAGCACTTCTGATCAGACTTCAATGGTGGTGCAACCTCAGCATGCCCACGATCTAACATCTTTTGCATGAAGGCCATCATATGCTGACGTTTTTCCGGCTTTGTGCTGAGGCTACGATGGAGAGACAGTGTGCGGTGCCACACAAAGTCTCTATTATTACTGGTGGCTACAACATTGGGACGGAAAGGCAGTGGCGCGACCCAATGACCACTTTGATCCTTGCGGAACTCTGAGTTCATAACATCCAAGAACTTCCTGTCTTCAATCGACAGGGCGGCCTTGTCATCATCTTTGGTTACCTTGAACAAATCATCCTTTACTTCAGAAACATGAATCTGGTTACCACATGGTGCGACTATAGAGGGACGTCTATCATGTACAAAGGATGTTTTGAAACTGCTAATGACAGGAGGCCTACAAGTGCCATGGAGACACACTTCCCCAATGATTGCCCAACCCAGACTGGTCTGTTGAGCTAGAGGGGCATTGACAGGTCCAATTCTCTGGTCAAAAATGTAATGAGCTGAAGGCACATCTCGACCAATGATGAGTAGAATCTCAGCTTCAGGAACCAGAGGTGGAATACATTCGGCCAGATCGGACAGATGGGGATAACCACGAGCTATGGCGGGGGTGGGTATCTCTTCTCTTACATTGGGAATGCTGTCGCATTCCACTAACTGAGGGATATGTACCTCTTGTGAGTTATGCCAAGACACGATGGTGTAATTTTTGGTGGTGCGCCCAGAAGCGCCTGTTACACCTGCACAGGTAGCTAGACGATATGAAACCCGTTTGCTCAGCTTGTCAAACAAATCGAAAAACTCAGACCTTGCTAAAGAGCAATTGCACTGATCGTCTAGGATGGCATAACACCACACTCCGAGCTCTGGCTTACTTTCAGGATAGACCTTTACCAAGAAGGTCTTGGCACAGGACTTACTCATGGAGGTGGGGTTACTGCATATCAAGGTACATTTGGAATTGACCGCAGCATCCTCCCCTCCCTGAGTCTTTACTATGGGGGTAAGAACATTTGGAAGCGGCACTTGATTGACTACAGGGGAGCGAGGTGTTTTATCTTGAGCAACCTCCCTTCCATGCTGTGTAACCGCTTGAGTCGAACTCCTCTTCGACCTGGGTTCATCGTGATGTAAGGCAGTCACATGAGTATGGGCCTTACAGAGTTTGCAGAAAGTTCTCTCTTTGCAGCTGGAAGGAGGATGGCCTTTGCAACATCTGTTGCACATTCCTTTATCGTTTAGGAAAACCTTCCTCTCGCTCACTGACATGGTGCGAAAAGCCCTGCAGAAATCCAAATGGTGTACGTAGGCATCATGGTAGACGCAAAAATCTCCCTTTTCTGCCTTTCTTTGCTCGGTAGGACTAGCGGCGCCAACAGACCTGTCAGCGCCCATGGTCGACTTACTGCCACTGGACAACATGGTGTCAGTCTTCTTCACACGTACTTGAGGAAACTTAGAGGGAGGTGGCTTCTCTGGTTTCACAAAACCATCGGCTCCAAGGCTTTGATAAGAGAAACATGGATCATTCTCGACCCTTGCCATCTCCTTCACAAACTCAATGAAGAAGGAGAAAGGTGGGTACGGCACACCGTGAGCAGTCTTGTAGTTCATGGCTCTGCCAGTCCACGCTCTCTGTATACAGGGTGGAAGTTTTGCGACAATGGGATTGATGCCTGACGAGGCGTCATAATATGCAAACAGTGTACTGTATACAGGGTTAGCCTTCAAGGCTTCTATCTGGTACAGAATGTCACACAGGTCGTATAACCTTAAGGTGTCTCTAGGTGAAATCCTAGAGAAGTTGGCGAGCTTCCTTTTAATTGAAGTCTCAATGATCGAAGGGGCAGCAAACCTGTCATCCAAGCGCTCCCAAATTCTACTGCACGCCAGGTTTGGATTCTTGGCATTTGAGTTTCTGGTTGTACGGGCCCATTCTTTAGACTCAGGACCTAGGTACTTAACTAACAGGTCTATTTCCTCCTTACATGAGGTGCCTAACTCTTGCACGACTTCCTTGAAACTCTCTTTCCAAACAGCATAGTCTTCCGCAGTATCATCAAACGTAGACAGCCTGCTAAGAAGTAAATCCTTCCGCAAGAAGAACTTGCTCAGATCGGCAGAATTGGAGGTTGTCCCCAATCTAGGAGATGCACTCCGAGGAGGTTTTACTACAGGTGGTGACACATAAGAAACATGGTTAGCAACAGGTTGCTGCGCAGGTTGCACAGACCTCACCTTTACCTTTTCGATACGAGGTTCAAAACTGAATGGAACATTGTTAGCAGGCTGTGAGTTAACTCTGAAATCAGAACAGGGCTTGAAAACAGGGCTTTCAGGATTCAAGCCTACCAGATCCTTCTGACTAGCGGAAACATCGACTATACCACCCTGTTGCTCCACATATAGTTGGGTGCGGGTAGCGACTGTACCTTTTAATTGGTCCCAGTCACTGCATGTTTCCCAATCATCGTCGGGTCCTAAGTGCCTAAGTTCGGCTTCGGCTTCTTCCAACTCTTTTTGCTGTGTCATAAGTTTGAACTTGGCCTGCATTTCAGCCTGCTCTTTCATAAGCTGACCCTCCTGTTCGGCAAACTTGACTCTAATACGAGCGGTCTCCACCTTGGCTCGTTGCTTCCTTGCAACACTAACACTGGTGCTACTGGAGCGACCTGACCTAACCGACCTTCTTGAACTGCCCTTCATGGAAGGGGGCATACGACACTCAGAGTGGTCGACGAGGGATAAAGGAACTTGACTGGACTTCGGGTCATCTTGTAAAAACGGTTCAGTGTGGTGTTCCTCTTCCGTGACATCAACTGAGGAAGAGGAAGCATAGTTACTGATTACCTGACGAAAAGATGCCTGAAAATCCCTGTCTTCGTGCTTCACTGATTCAGCACGAGCCAGACTTTCTGAAGTACGTTCACGCATTAAGAATTCCAGGTACCTTTTTACAGTATCCTGGTACACAGCGTGGGCCTCATACAACCAAGGACCATGATTCGGTTCTTCCAATAAGGCTTGTACTCCTTCTCTACTCGCCTTTACCCTCTCTTCATGCTGATCAGACGCTCTCTGAAAAGCCTCTTGCCCTTCAGCCGTGAGGACTCTGACCCTACCAGAGACGGGTCCTTCATCTTTACTGTGGTTGGAAGACATATTGCCAAACGAGAGAAACAGTGAGAGACAAGACAGTAATATGATAAAGAAGACAAGGAAAACTCGAACTTAATCGAAAACCACGGAGTACGTTACCACACTCCTAACTATACGACTATTGAGGTAGACAACAACAGATTAAACCCTACATTTGGTTCAATCTAAAAATGCACATTAGTCGCATGCTTATATTAACATATGACAGGATTTAGGCAAGGTAGCTTGCCTTCAAAGGAAAAAACGCATGCTTAACTGCGACGTGGTGTTATGTAAACACTGTTGGGGCTTGGCAACCATACGTTGTTGCCACATCACACTCGCGCGCCGATACGATCACTAAGACTGCCACATCACACTCGCGCGCCGATACGATCACTACACTTTGGCTTGCGCTACACTACACTTTTACTTGCGCTACAAACCCAAGCACACACACGCAAACTTATGCCAGGAAGGCGACACATCAAGTTCATGTGGTGACGACGAGGGGAATCTAGACGTGGCAACGGCGTGCAGGGCGTGGTCTGGCCACATCCTCAAGATGGACTTGGCATACTGCATGGCTAACTTTTAACTCCTTCGCAGCGGCTCTTTTCATTCACCTCTTCACGAAAGCGATTTTCTTGGCAGAGAGCGCCAATGGCCATCGTTTTTCATTTTGGCGTCACAGATTACTCTGCGACGCATAGGGGGTTAGCGTAACGAGTGCCCTCTTTTCTGGATTACGTAACGTAAACAACGCGGGGTTAAGGATCCACGGGGTACTCGTCGCTAACATTTATTGGCAATAGAAAACACGACTTTCTCATCTTCACACAACAGGTGCTTCCGTTGAAACCATGGCAGCACACAGTAATTGGGAGGAAGAGTAGAAGTAGAAGTAGTAGGAGTAGGAGTAGGAGTAGGAGATGAAAAACGAGTAGGCCGCGAAGGGAGCGGGTATACCTGAAGGCGTTTCAAACCACACTGGCTGGAGGCGTGATGTGACATCACACCACCGCAACAGGTTGTTACACACCTTCCTAAGTCTAATTCTTAAAGTGAACATTGTACAAATAATGAGATGCTATCTTGCAGCACAGCTTGCAGACAACTTACAACGATAGTATTCTTAAGCAGACGAAGCTTCTGCTCGCAGCATACTTAAATTAAACATTACGAAAAACAAACTTGGAAACCTCTTCCGAGGGGAAACGAGCCTTACGACAAAAAGATATGTAAACATGGGGATACACGGACATATAAAAAAGCCCCGTTACCTCTCGTAACGGCACAAGACCCTAGATGACCTAAGTATTAGTCATTTAGAGCCTGAGTCACAGGCTCAATAGCCTCTTCCGGGACCCTTCTATGTCTATGTCTATCTACCAGCTTATGAGCACTTTCAAATCTGTCATGGCAGAGTTGTCACTTCAAGCTATATATTTTCTTTTTCCTTTGTGCCCCTCCCCTCCCTCCCCCCCAAAAAAAAATCATCTGTTATTTCATTTGTCCAATCTCATAAACCCTCTATCACAATATTAGGAAAAAATGTGACAAATCATGATGAGGAAAGGTTAATGGAGGCTGCCCTACCTAGTACTTACTGCAGAATTAATTTCATCATGTTATCATAAAAACCAGGAATCATTCAGGAAAGAGAGAGACAACCTTCCCCTGTGCACACTATTCATAGCTGCTGTTGTTCCTCCCCTTTTCAGTCATCACCAAATGCTGTGACATATGCTCTAATGTTATTCCTATCTGGCCTCTGAGACTAGTCAAAGTTTACCTCAGGGCATTATCCCAGCATGACATAGCTCCTACAAAACAGTAAACCACACAAAAACACTTCCATTGACTTTTACATACATGAAGACGTACGTGCATAGTGCATATGTAGTGGATATATACTATTGTCTACACTGTCATGTACATGTGTACATGATGGAGTTCTAGATGTTAACATAATTTGAATTAATTAGACTGTCAACAAAGGTAAAGTAGCTAGTTTAAATTATTTAAAGATAAAAATCATCTCTGTCACTTGACAGTTGACAAACTATTCAGGAATTTGAATTAATAATTATATCTATTGAGTATTTATTACATACATACATACATTTATCAAAGTTTTTTCCCCCTTACTAGGGAGGTAGCCAAAAAAGAAAAAGCATAAAATCATTCCCACCCATTCCATCCCTGAAAACACTTCACTATCATTAAAAGATTAAGAGGGGAAAGGAAGTTGATTCAAGTAGGGAAGAAAAGGTAAAAGGCAAAGATGAAAAGATGGAAATGGAAGAGGAAGCGATAAGGGGAAGATGGGCAGAATATTCTAGGGAACTGTTGAATGTAGAGGAGGATAGGGAGGGAATGGTGATAGCAGTGGGACGCGCAAAGAAAATGGCAGTGATGGGTGAGGAAAATGAGGGAAAAATAAGAAAAGATGAGGTGGAAGTAGCGATTAAAATGATGAAAGCAGGTAAGGCACCTGGTTTGGATGGGTGTCATGCGGAGTGTCTGAAGATGGAAGGTAAAGTAATAGTAGACTGGTTAGTGAGGTTGTTTAATGTGTGTCTAAGGGAGGGTAGAGTACCAGAGGACTGGAGGAGTGCATGTATAGTTCTGCTTTTCAAAGAAAAAGGGAACAAGTGTGAATGTAGTAGTTTCAGAGGGATCAGTTTGTTGAGTGTAGTTGGGAAGGCGTATGAGAGGGTTATAATTGAGAGAATTAGGAGAGGAACAGAGGATGTAATTAGTGAGGAGCAGTGTGGGTTTAGGAGAGGTAGGGGCTGTGTGGATCAGATTTTTGTGATAAGACAGATTTGTGAGAAAGTTTTAGGAAAAGGTAAGGATGTCTTTTGGGCCTTTATGGATTTGGAAAAGGCTTATGATAGGGTAAACAGGTATTGCGGGGGGTACTGTTAAGAGCAGTCAAGAGTTTTTATGAGAGTAGTAGAGCCTGTGTTAGAATCAGAAATGGAGAGAGTGAATGGTTTGTGGTAAAGGTGGGACTATGTCAGGGATGTGTCATGTCACCATGGCTGTTCAATGTGTATATGGATGGGGTGGTACGGGAGGTAAATGCAAGATTAATGGGCAGGGGACTGGAGTTGGTTGAGGAAAGTGGAGAAAAGTGTGAGGTAAGTCAGTTGTTGTTTGCTGATGACACTGCACTTGTGGCAGGATCAGAGGAGGCATTGGGAGAGTTAGTGACTGAGTTTGGGAGGGAGTGTGATAGGAGAAAGTTGAAGGTGAATCTGGGTAAAAGTAAGGTGATGAGGTGTACAAGAGGAGAGGATGCTGGAGAGTTGGAAGTAAGTCTTAAAGGGGAGAGGCTGGAAGAAGTGGATAGTTTTAGGTACTTGGGGTCATATGTGGCTGCAACGGGAGGAGTAGAGGCAGAGGTAAGCTGTAGATTGAGAGAAGCAAATAAATGCCTTGGGGGATTTAAAAAAGTAATGAGAAATAGACATTTGAGAATTAATGCAAAGAGGAGATTGTATGAAGGGGTGATTGTGCCGACAGAGTTGTGTGGGGGCAGAGACATGGAATTTGAGAGAGGCAGAGAGGAAGAGTTTAAATGTGTTTGAGATGAAATATCTGAGAAGTATGGTGAGGGTTACAAGGCTGGATAGAGTGAGAAATGAGGGAGTGAGAAGGAGAGCTGGGGTGGAAAAGGAAATGGCTGAGAGGGCTGATGAAAGACTATTAGGATGGTTTGGACACATGGAAAGAATGGATGAAGGAAGACTGGTGAAAGGGGTATGGAAGGCAGAGATGGAGGGAGTGAATTTGAGAGGGCGACCGAGGATGAGATGGATGGATGGGGTGACAGGGGCGTTGAGCAAGAGGGGAATGTCTGTGGAGCAGGGAAGGGAGGTGGCAGAAGATAAGGATGAGTGGAGAAGGGCTGTGTATAGATGATACTGTGATGAAAAAGGGAAGGGATGGGAGGATGGGGGGGGTTTGGGGTGTGGGAAAGTGTGAATGATACTTTGACGCAGCCCGAAGGGATTTCTCCCTGTCCTCCATTTTCAATGTGAGGGGACGGAGAGGGTGGGGGGGGTCGCCAATTAAGTGAAGCGGCCTTCCTGTGGATGTGCAGTGTCCTGCATTGCTTCTGACCCAGGGTGGTGGGCGGGATGCAGGGATAACCCGTCGTCCACGAGGAGCTAAGATGTGAGGGTGGAAGGGATGATGGGTGGGAGTGGGCTTACGCCTTTTGACTTGGCTACCTCCCTGATATGGGGGAAAAAGCCTTTTGTATATAGATAGATAGAATTATGGTTATGGGTTAACCCCTTCCATACGGTGCCGCACACGTAGGCGTCATGGACTTAGATCTCGGTGGCAGCAACCAATGCCAGCCGTACGACGTGTCGTAATAATACTCGCATCATAAAATATAGTCACCGCTTATATCGATCGTTCTCTCTTCACCCGTGAATTTTGATAACCATAGAAAATGCGATTACAAAAGAATTAGAAAGAATGTCATTATAGAGGGGCGACTACAATAAATATAATCAAGACGCCGATATGGCAGCCTCGCGAATACACTCGCTCCCCATGACGCCTACGTGTGCGGCACCGTATGGAAGGGGTTAAAGCATAAATATCTAGTACACTTAGGCCTAATTTGCAATCGTCTTTATAACATAATCAGTTTTAAATTAGATTAAAATGGTTCGTGATTTTCTTTACTCTGATTTCTATTTTTCATTGCTTCACTTGTAGGCCTATCGTATTCACTAGTAACCATGATCAGTAGCCTGTTTCTATTTCGTATATTTCAAACCACTAAATTTCTTTGATAAATGTGTGATTTCCATATTCTGAAGTAGCTTGATCATAATATAGCATATTTCTGTTAAAGGAAAATGTGATAAAACTACCGAAAATGAAGGAAAAGAAAATTCACTGGGAGACACTGCTTCAGGCAGAATCTGCAGCTGTTGTTTGTTTACATTAGTTAGTACTAGTAGCACACAATGCCGTCACATGGTGGCAGCATGTATTGATGTTTATTTATGTTGAAGCAGAAACATTGCAGTATAGTACAAAATATTATATATATATATATATATATATATATATATATATATATATATATATATATATATACAGTATATATATAGTTTCACTCTCCTTACAGGAAACAACTACAAATACATGACCACAAACACTTTTACCCAGATTGACAACGATAGCTTGTCAGTATTGTGTATTTTTTTTATTTTTTTATTGATGGATTTTTTTTTGTTTCCATCTGGAGAGACCACTTAGAGTACACTGCACACACTCACTATTGCCTCCAAAAATAAAAGCAAAACCATACAAAAACTGCTAAATTGTGCAACTGGTAAAACCAAACAGGGAAACCATGTTAAAAAAATAATCTTATGGGACTTAAGGAGTCGGAGTCGATAAAAAATTCCGACTCCGACTCCTAGAACTCTTAGAAATTCGACTCAGACTCAGACTCCAGCTAAAACCTCCGACTCCCTCTGACTCCGACTCCGCAACCCTGGTGCGACCTGCTACACATTTTGAATGGATGCCGGGAGTTTAAAATGTAAACAAACAGACGATACTTTTGCATCAACTCAGCCACCTAGCGGCCTGACACAGCACTATTGGCACGGACATCAAAACTCGTTGTTTTCCTATCTTCTGTATATGGTCTTTGGTTGTATCTGTCTCTCTACTATCTATTATCTACCTATTTGTCTTGATATCCATCTATGTATGTATGTATTGTTACACCTTCCGTTAAAGTCCAATCTTAATTGGAGAAACAATCCTACCTCCAATCATTGATGAACCAGATTGAGACTAAATGGCAGGGTAACAATATACTGCATATCAAATATAAATCTGTGCAATACTTTCAAGCATGTATGTCAATAGTTTTAGGTGACCGATGGATAACTCAAAGGGGCAAGGTTGAGGCAAAACTATGGTGTTCTAACATAAATTATTTACATATTCACTTAGCACTACACACACACTTATCTTATGCCTACCCAGACCACTTGTTACCACTAGGGTCTATCTAACATACTTAACCTAGGGATTATAGAGGAGCGGGAAGTGTCCGCTCTATACGGGTTCAGAAATCAGAGAGAGAGAGAGGGAGTAAGAAGTAGTATACCTCATGACTGCGGTCACCATGGGGGGCCGCAGTTGCCAACTCACAAACCGTTATCATTTATATTATTACAGGCAGGGTGAGTGGAATACCATAATACACGTACAGAGATCATTAACATAATAAGGTACAATATGCAATATGAACAATATCCTAGCTAACTAAAATAAAAGGATAACAAAGGAATAATACACACGGAACATAGAATATTGTATTTCATACGATCGGTAATTCAGGAAGACGAAAAAATTAGGGCGTGGCTACAACTACCCAAAACAGCTGGTAACATGGAAAGTAAATCTATTACAAAGGAACACCGACTTGCGGCCACGCAACACCCCTCCCCCAAAAGAATATGCTTACAAGGGTTTGTAAGCAAAGAATCATTTAACCAAGGTCAATCACACTAACATTTTAAGTTTGCATATGGGTAGTTCGGGATAGGGCATCAGCCAGCACATTATTTTTCCCACAAATGTGCGCGATCTGTAAATTGAATGGCTGTAAGGCTAATGCCCACCGTAGAAGGCATTGATTAGTGTTTTTCATTTGTTCCACAAATGTCAGGGGATTGTGGTCTGTAAACACTTGCACAGGGTGAACTGTGCTTCCTACGTATACTCTAAACGCTTCCAGTGCCATAATTAAAGCTAACGCCTCCTTTTTGATGGTGGCATAGTTCCTCTGCGCCTTGAGGAACTTCTTTGAGAAGTAACCCACAGGATGTAGCACACGATCCTCCTCACCCTCTTGTAGAAGCACAACACCGGTACCAACTTCGCTGGCGTCGACTTGGATGGTGAACGGCCTCTGGAGATCAAGGGCACGTAGGACAGGAGCATTTGCTAGCAGAGCCTTCACGCTCTCGAAGGAGTCCTGGCAAGCCTGGGTCCACTTGAAGGAGGTCTTAGCACTCAGGAGGTCGGTGAGAGGAGCCACCACGGAGGAGAAGTTGGGACAGAAGCGACGATAATAACCCGCCATTCCTAACAGTCTCATCACTCCCTTTTTGTTGCTTGGGGCAGGATACTGCAGAATGGCTGTTATCTTGGCTGCAATCGGTTGGACCTCCCCTTTTCCGACAACATGCCCCAGGAATGTGAGGCGGGCATGGCCGAACTCACTCTTGGCGAGGTTCACTGTCAAACTGTGTGCTGCCAGAACAGCAAAGAGGGCTCTTAGGCGGTCCACGTGTTCTCCCCAGGAGTCGCTGAAAAGGACGAGGTCATCCAGGTAGCAGCGGACACCCACCATTACGATGTTCATGAGGCGTTGGAAGGTTGCAGGTGCATTCCGCAAGCTGATGTGGAGAACAGTAAACTGATACAGCCCCTTGGGAGTGATGAACGTGGAGATGGCCCTTAACCGCTCTGACAGGCGGACTTGGTAATAGTCCTGTAGTAGGTCCAGTTTCGTCACCCACTGTGCCCGACCAACGTCGTCAATAACGTCATCAATGCGTGACAAGGGGTAGCTATCCAGCTCAGTGACTGCGTTGACCTTTCTGTAGTCGACACACAGTCGCATAGAGCCATCGGGCTTTGGCACCATGACCACAGGAGAGGCCAAAGGACTGCTACTGGGCTCCACGATACCAACCTCCTGAAGGTGTTGCACCTCCTCACGGACGTACTCCTTCTTGAATGTGTTCAGGCGGTAAGGATGACCAAATAAGGTGAAAATACGTATCAGAGAAATTAAGAAAGAGAAAACTGCACCAAATGTCTTTTGGACACCTTCTCAGCTATTTGGAACCAACACAGAAACTTGTTGCACGAGAGAAATTAAAGCTCCAATACAAACTCAACAACGCCATTGTCGCTGTAGACTTCTTGAAATCATGTATACAACATGGCCTCCTACCAATATATATATATTTCATGCCATGTCCCTTAATAATGTGGGTTATTATTTATTTTTTTCTATCTTAAAATTTTATTAAATTTTGTTTAATATATTTTTTTTTCCTAAAAAAAAAAAAAAAAAAAAAAAAAAAATGTCTCTCTTTCTCTCTCACCCTCATTCTCTCTTTAAAAATATATATATATATATACATATATATACATATACATATATACACATACATATACACATATACATATATATACATATATATATATATATACACACACACATATATATATATATATATATATATACATATATATATATATACATATATATATACATATATATACATACATACATACATATACCAAGGCATTTTCCCCCCTTTCAAGGGAGGTAGCCAAAAAGGGAAAGGCATAAAAACACTCCCACCCATTTCATCCCTAAATACACTCCACACCCCTCCCACCCTCCCTCTTATCTGAGCACCTCCTGGATGACGGGTCATCCCTGAACCTTGCCCACCGCCCTGGGTCAGAAGCAGTGTCGCAAGACACAGCACATCCACAGCAAGGCCGCTTCATTTAATCGGCGACCCCCCTCTCCGTCCCCCGTTGCATATAAGGAGAGGACGGGGAGAAATCCCTTCGGGCTGCGTCAAAATTTACTCACACATACTACCCCACCCTCCCGCCCATTCCTCCTCATGCAATCACATCATCCATATACAACCATTCTCCACTCACCTCTGTCTTCCGTCCTCTCCCTTCCTTCCTCAACAGACATTCCCCTCTTCCCCAAAGCCCCCTTCACCCCATCCATCCACCTCATCCTAGGACGTCCCCTCATGTTCACTCCCTCCACATCTGCCTTCCATACCTCTTTTACTAGTCTTTCTTCACTCATTCTTTCCATGTGTCCAAACCATCCTAATATTTTTTCATCAACCCTATCTCCCAGCTCCTTTTTCACCCCTGTTCTCCTCCTCATTTCTCACTCTATCCAGCCTAGTAACCCCCACCATACTTCTCACACACCTCATCTCAAACACATTCAAACTCCTTCTCTCTTCTTCTCTTATGTTCCACGTTTCTGCCCCATACAGTGCTGTTGGCACAATCACTCCTTCATACAGTCTCCTCTTCGCATCCATTCCTAAATGTCTATTCCTCATTACACTCTTTAATCCACCAAGGCATTTACTCGCTTCTCTCAATCTACATTCTACCTCCACCTTCACTCCACCTTTTCCTGCTACACTTGCACCCAAGTATCTAAAACTATCCACTTCCTCCAGTTGCTCTCCCTTAATGTTCACTTCCAGTCTACTGCCACTTTCACCCCTTGTACATCTCATCACCTTACTTTTACTCACATTTATCTTTAGATTTCTTCTATCACATACTCTCCCAAACTCTGCCACCAGCTTCCTCAATCCCTCTTCCGACCCTGCCACAAGCGCAGTGTCGTCCGCAAACAACAGCTGGCTCACCTCCCACTTTTCTCCATTTTCTTTAACCATCTCCAATCCCTGACCCACTACCCTAGCATTCACCTCTCGCACCACCCCATTATATAAATTTATATATATATATATATATATATATATATATATATATAGTATATATTAGTATAAACAAATATTTTGCAAAAGGAATATACAATATTACAGGATAAATATGATTTTAGTCCATAAACATTATTACACAGTATATCATTACCACTGAAAATATTATAACTATCATTGATATTAATATTAAAGTCAACATGGAAAAATATGATAATAACAATAAGAGTAAAAATATAAACAAATTCATTATTAGCATTAGCATTATGATAACCATTATTATCCAAAACAATGTTACCAATAGTGACAGTAATATAATTAATGATAATGTTAATGAATTTGCTCATGTTAGGTAGTACTATAAATATATAAAATATTGGTCTCACTTGTTGCTTTTGAAGCTGCATCTTCAACAGTTGTGCTTGGTTGTTGTTGTTGTTCCTCCTCAGTGGGTTCTGCATTTTGATCTGTATATATTTTATGTATAAATATGTTACGGTAAAACTACAATTCTCAAAATCAATAAACACATATTAGTGATAATATATATACATATATATATATATATATATATATATATATATATATATATGTGTGTATATATTAAACATGAGCTTTATAATAACAGCATAAAATTTCAGCAATAGGACATAAGCACATCTATATGTTATATAAGAAATAATAATTACCACTTGTATTTTACTTTCTTTAATCTAAATCTGTTTATATATGTGAATCATCCTCTATGGCATGCTTCAGAGAACCTGGAAATGGGATTTGTAACACATAATATCAAGAATTGAAGACAATAATCATTCAATTTATTGTGATTTTTCTTTTTTGTTAACTCACCAAATCCTGATTCCATATACTGTAGAAAAGAAATTGCTACAGGCAATTCAGGTGCAGACTTATAATCTATGCCAGATTTAATACCTGTATCAGAATGATATTACAATTATTGATATTTGCAAGACATGCTATTATTATCACCATCAATATAAAACAAGCATTATTAACATCACCCATATCTCATACAATCAAGGTAAATGAAGCCACATACTGCATTTTGAAGCCTGAGATGCCACCTCCCCATTGCTGTCTGTTGGTGTGATGGAGCTTGATGTAGGAGGAATTGTTGCTACACCTGCACATACATGCAAATGAAATTAAACATAACCTAAATATTGAAACAAAATCAAACATTACTACTGTACTATGCTTTTATTATTTAATAGCAAACCACTTAAATAACATTCTAACGATTCAATATGTTCAATATATTCAAATAAACAGCTTTAATACATAAAATTAAGATCCTGATCAGGTAATACATTCTAGAGAAGTCTGGAGCTGGTTGTTCCATTTGTGTAGTTTTTAGGGAAAAAATGTCTATTGCATAGCCTGTAACTCCTGTTCAGATCCTGAGCATTCTTTCAATAATTGTGGGACCTGGATAACATTCAGCCATGCCATACATCTGCAAAGATGTATATAATAAGATTATCATGTACTACATAGAATATTACAAAAATATGTACTGAATCAAGACAAGTGTAATCATTACCTATTCACTTTGCCATTAATTAAAAAAATAATAAAGTAGCTAAATTACTGTGCAATCCATACTCTATTTACTTTCCACACTATGCTTTTATTGTCAGTTCTTAAAAGACCTGTTTCAGCTCTCTCTTGTCTTGAATGTGACAAGGATTCAATGTGTCCTAAGGATTTGTAGGAGGGCAAAGAACCCCATCAACCCTCCCTCTTGGATGGAATGAGAAGGAAAGGGTTATGGGGGTCTGGACAGGGGTAATGATGCTCGATTGCAAAAAAAAAAAAATAATGTCAGATTCGTGCAAATTAGCCCAAAATACCCTAGAAAAGCTTTAATAGTATATAAACTATAATATATATATATATATATAATGTATGATCCTTAAAAACAATATCTTGTTGGCGACATGTCTGGGGAAAATATATTTCCTTCCTATGGTAAATAAGATGACACATTATTACACCAAAAACACATGGTACAAATTACCTTGCTGTATCCTTTGGAAAAACATGAAATACATGGTTTGGTGTTATTTCTTTTCTTCTGTTGCAGAGAACACATGGGTGCGACTCAGGGCTGCGGAGTCGGATGGTATAAGGTCCGACTCCGACTCCTTTGATTCCTCTGACTCCGACTCTGACTCCAACTCCAACTCCGACTCCTTAACTCCTTGACCCCTATGTGGAAATCTATTCTGCACATATACACTCAACCAGCTTTATATATATATATATATATATATATATGCACACAAGCACGTATATTCATATAAACATATACAGTATATATTAAGTATATAATGGTATTATTTAAGCTCATGATCATCTACCAGCTTATGAGCACTTTCAAATCTGTCAGGGCAGAGTTGTCACTTCAAGCTATATATTTTCTTTTTCCTTTGTGCCCCTCCCCTCCCCCCCCCAAAAAAAATTATCTGTTATTTCATTTGTCCGATCTCATAAACCTTCTACCACAATATTAGGAAAAAATGTGACAAATCATGATGAGGAAAGGTTAATGGAGGATGCCCTACCTAGTACTTACTGCAGAATTAATTTCACCATGTTATCATAAAAACCAGGAATCAGTTCAGGAAAGGGGTCTCACTAATTGCCGAACCGATAAAAACCGAACCAACAAAACCTAAACAAGGACGGTTTTTGCTCAAATGCACACTTCTATATATATATGGTTGCATTATTTGAACTATTTTCTTTAAAATGTGTGATTTCCAAGTAATATAATCAAAGAGAAGTTACGTTTTTATTCTCTGCAAAATTACCGACCACAGCTACGATTCGTCCAGCCCGCCATCTATGATCACTGGTGGTATGGATCAAACTACACTCTTTTAAGTTTACTATTGTGTTATTAGTGTAATACACTGCATATAGTTGAATTATTCCAACTCTTTTCTTTGAAATGTGTGATTTTCATGTAATTTGACCAAAGAGAAGTTATGTTTTAGCCTCTGCAGTATGACCTACCACAGCTACATATACCGTAGCAAATTAGCATATGGATGCATTATTTGAACTATTTTCTTTAAACAGTGTGATTTTCATGTATTTGATCAAAGAGAAGTTACATTTTTATCCTCTACAAAATTACCGACCACAGCTACGATTCGTCCAGCCCGTCCTCAATGATCATTAGTGGTTTGGATCAAACTTCACTCTATCAAGAAGACTAAATGTCTGTAGACTAAATGTGACAATGGTTAATCAATTAATGAAGGTTTATTGTATAAAATATATACCGTATTTTTCTGTGTATGACCCGCGGCTTTTTGACTCAGAGAGGGGCCAAAATTAGGGGGTGCGGGTGATATAAAGGTGCGGGTCATCTGTGGATTCTGGTTAGAAATTGCCCTCTTACGCAGTCAAAAAAAAAAAAAAAAAAAAAAAAAAAAAAAAAAAAATGAACAATTAAATTAGCTGGGTGCCCTCTCGGATCAGGGATTTGCGGGGGGACCGACTGGGTTCGTCGTATGAAAGTTGATTAATGTCATAATACAGCATGCATGATCGAGACAAACGACAAAGAGAAGGTAGAATTTGTCAGTATCTTACCCGCTTTACATGCTCTTGTTATTAACAAAGGCATTATCACAAATAAAACAGGCCTAACTAAACAGCATGAACATACAATACAACACTGACTGGTACCAACACCAACATCGTGTGTCGCGATCAAACAAAAACAAGCGGGCGGCCATTTTCGCAATTACAAATTACAAACTGTACCTGATTCCTTAATGCTAAATTTAAGCATTACATGTGGGTCGTTCAAGCATGGAAGAAAATTAAAGAATCGACTATTCAGAACGGTTTCCGTAAATCAGAAATGTGCCATCCTGCAATGTTCAATGCATGCTACGACTCGGAAAAGGAATCGCACGAATCCGAAATCGAAATGGAAACGGATGAGGTCACTGCATCTGAATTGGCCGATTTATACCACAACCTCTTCCATGACGATACAGAGAATGAGGAATTCGATGGCTTCGTGAGTGATGATACGCCTTCATAAACATTGACTCTGTCGTCTGTGATCACTGACTGTGTTTTTTTTTTTCTAATAACGATGTGCTCCATTGACTCTGTTCATAACAGTTCAGTAATGTGCTCTATTATTGTTCTATTCTATTGAAAACTAACCATTGGAAATTGTTTGGTTTAATAATTAATTACTAGTCTTTGTATGGCATTTATAAACCAATTGATTGATTAATTACCGGTAAACAATCAGACAGGGTTTTATGGCATTATTTACACAAATTTATCAAGGTTCTTTGTAAAATATATGTATAAGTGCGATAAAATATACTGAAATGTAATTTGATGGTTATTCTTCATCTTCATCACAATCAGAAATAAATAGGACTGGAGGAATGCTGGTATCATGATCATGAATCGCAATGCCGCGTCTTCGACCCATCCCAAAGGCATCGTAAGATCAGTTGCACACTTTCGAGATCACCCCTCTTTCATCGAAGCTACCACTACATCTAGTGGCAGCTTCAGAAACCAAATTGTAAGGTTGTGTACGTACATGTCAGCCTTTGACGTGTGATGAATCCTGAAAAGAAAGATATCACCAAGAAACCTGCCAATATCGGAAAACATACATCTTTTTTTTTTATAAATCACAGAAGCATTGATGAAACAGAAAATTTAGAAAAAGCCTCAGCTTTGAAATTACTTTGATCACCACGTCAACGGCCGGCCGTAACAACAACCGCGGTGAGCTGTGCCTGTGGCCACCCATGCATGGGTAGTATACATCGTTGGATCTACACTGCCGCGCACGTCATATGACTGCGGGTCTTACAGCGGTGCGGGTCTTGTGTGGATTTTCACTAAGATGTAAGGGGGTGCGGGTCATATAACGGTGCGGGCTATAGTCGGAAAAATACGGTACATGAATATATACATTAATATACAATGCGGATAACAGCCCGCCAGTGGGGGAGTTGTCGTGCCCTAGTGGGTGGAAGGTGAGAGCGTGGGCCCTTTCCCTTAGGTGGGCGGCATGGTCTGTTAAGGACAGCCATTTGTCCACCCATACCCCGAGGTACTGTGTCACCGACTTCTTGGAACGTAGTTTGCGGAATATCTTGGCATTTGCGATGGTACCACTTTGAAAGCTACAATGGGATTTGAATATAATTGGTGCTTTATCCCAGTCTATTCTGTGGTCTTCTTGGTTGGCATGATGGAACATGGCAAAGTTAACTTCTCCATATTTATTGGAGTTTTTGTATTCCTTTTTCATGTATATATGAAATATGTATTTCTATTCAACTATGTACTTTTTGCATTGAATATGTAATATACAAAAGCGCTCTGCTTCGTTAGTTTCTTTTTTCAAGCCTATAAATTTTGTCTAGCCTATTTTAAATAAAATTTAATGAAAATTTTGTATTTGATTGTATGCAATATTTATGTAATCTTTGTATTATAAAGAAATAAACAACAACAGTTTTTAAAATAACAATTTTCACTCTACCTTTATACGAGTTAGTATGCAAATATGCCCCACATGTTCGAACCTCAAAAGAAATTCTAAAAGTATTATGTTTTTGGCCAACTCCATCAACCACGCTCAGCAGGGTTGCCAGGTTTTCTACCAGGAAAGAGGCCAACTTCTGACAAAATGCTGCCAAAAAATGCCAAATTGTTTTTAAAACATGCCCCTAAAATGCCAACCATTACATTTTCTAAGTTTTCTTTTTTGCATTTTGGTTTTACATGTGTAGCTAAAAATGTGTATAACTACAATCACAATATGAAAAATATTTTTTACTGTTGACTAGCCAATATAAAACAATACCAAATGATATAACCAAGATCAAGTAGTTAAAAATAATGTGCATAACTACAATTACAATATAAAAATAATTCTCACTGTTGACTAGCCAATATAAAACAATGTCACATGATATGACCAAGATCAATTTATATCATTCATGTACATCATCATTTACTTCTAGTGGTACTGTAATAAACCACCATCCTCTGAAATAAATCTACTTTCAAGACTGTGTGTGAAAAGGAAAGAAAGATATGAACTTCCAAAATAAAATATATTATACTTTGCATTATGTGAGAAAGAAAAAATATTAATAACTAAAATAAAATGTATCACCCCATACATTACGTTTAACTTCCTATGCCATTCCACCCCCAGAAGTGCAAACACATGAAAGTAAGTGGAGGGCGTAGGCAAACAAAAGACACAGTATATTATATGCTACGTGGTTAGGAAAATGAAACAGTGGTTCAGAGAAGTGTCAAGGAGAAAGACCTAGGCTTGCTTACTGATGAGAGTTTATCCTTTGGTGACCACATACAGGAAAAAGTGAACAAAGCCAACCAGATCATGGGAATGATTAGGCGATCTTTTGTATACCTTGATATACCAACATTTCGCACTCTTTTTAAGGCAATTGTTCGACCTCACTTGGAATATGCTCAGTCCGTCTGGTCACCTTATAAGAAAAAAGATATTAGGACAATAGAAAATGTTCAACGTATAGCCTCCAAGATGGTGCCACACCTACAAAACCTTAATTATGAGGAAAGACTAAGGAAGCTGGACCTTCCAACTTTAGTATATCGAAGATTACATGGAGATATGGTGGAGGTCTACAAAATTTTGAATCAGCACTATGACCCTGCTGTTAACATAAATTTCCAATTGAGAAAAGGACCAACTCGGGGCAACATCTTAAAGATCTTCAAACCAAGGAGCCGGACTAGACTGCGACAAGGTGCTTTCCAAGTGAGGGTAGTGGATGCTTGGAACAGCCTCCCCAATAGTGTCATAAAGGCAAAATCTATAAGAGAATTTGAAACGAAACTTGATAAGCACTGGGAGAGACAGGCAATAAAATATGACTATGAAAAAACTATTGCATTTACTGGCACACCCGGCGAAGACCTACCAGAGGATGACCAAGATGTAATTTCTGCATCTGGCCAATCGAAGGTCACCGATCTGGACATATAGGTCTAGCGACCTGCGTCCAGTATCAACGTAAGGTAAGGTAAAGTAAGGTAAGGTAAGGTAAACGTTTTGGTATCCTCTACAATAAATTAAACCAGTTTATTAAACAACCTCCTAGAGACTCTGACATACATAAATAAGAAATACATTTGTGAATTTTCTATTGTGTCTAAGTATAATCAAAAGCATCATCAGATTTAGAAATGTTTGATGCACTACTCCGTCCATACATATTTTCACTAAAGAAGAGCTGAAACATCCTTTAGCTAGGCAAAATCTTTGCAACATTTGCCACATGATATAACCAAGATCAATTTTTATCATTCATATACATCATCATTTAATTCTTGATACAAGTAAAAGAATGATCTCTAATCACGACCGAGTATCTAAAAACGCCCCCCCCAAAATGTCATTAAAAACGCCAATCTGGCAACCCTGATGCTCAGTGATGATCTGCACTCACAGAACATAGATGGCATGCTAGCGGTAAATTTGTAACCACCAGTCGGTAACTTTGCAGAAGCTAAAAATATAACTTCTCTTTGGTCAAATTATATGAAAATCACACATTTTAAAGAAAAGAGTTAAAATAATTCAACTATATGCAGTCTATTACACTAATAACACAATAGTAAGAAACTTAATAGAGTGAATTTTGATCCAAACCACCAATGATCATTGAGGACAGGCTGGACAAATCGTAGCTGTGGTCAGTAATTTTGCAGAGGATAAAAAGGTAACTTTTCTTTGATCAAATTACATGAAAATCACACCTTTTAAAAAAAATTGTTCAAATAATGCAACCATATGCTAATTTGCTACGGTATTTGTAGCTGTGGTCGGTCATATTGCAGAGGCTAAAACAGAAATTCTCTTTGGTCAAATTACATGAAAATCACACATTTTAAAGAAAAGAGTTGAAATAATTCAACTATATGCAGTCTATTATACTAATATCACAATAGTAAGGAACTTAAAAGAGTGTAGTTTGATCCATACCACCAGTGATCATAGATGGCGGGCTGGACGAATCGTAGCTGTGGTCGGTAATTTTGCAGAGGATAAAAACTTAACTTCTCTTTGATCATATTACATGGAAATCACACATTTTAAAGAAAATAGTTCAAATAATGCAACCATGTATATACAGAAGTGTGCATTTGAGCAAAAACCGTCCTTGTTTAGGTTTTGTTGGCTTGTTCGGCTTTTATCGGTTTGTTCAGTTTGTTCGGCAATTTGACACCGCAGCAAAGAGAGAGACAGCCTTCCCCTGTGCACACTTTTCATAGCTGCTTTTGTTCCTCCCCTTTTCAGTCATCACCAAATGCTGTGACATATGCTCTAATGTCATTCCTATCTGGCCTCTGAGACTTGTCAAAGTTTACTTCAGGGCATCATTATCCCAGCATGACATAGCTCCTACAAATCAGTAAACCACACAAAAACACTTCCATTGACTTTTACATACCGGTACATGAAGACGTACGTGCATAGTGCATACGTAGTGGATATATACTAGTAACTATTGTCTACACTCACACTGTCATGTACATGTGTAGATGATGGAGTTCTAGATGTTAACATAATTTGAATTAATTAGACTGTCACAGTCAACAAAGGTAAAGTGGCTAGTTTGAATCATTTAAAGATAAAAATCATCTGTCACTTGACAGTTGACAAATTATTCAGGAATTTGAATTAATAAATATATCTATTGAGTATTTATTAAAAATAGAAATACATTCCACTGTCTATAACTCCCATAGTATAGAATGAATGAAACATTAATACAAACTACATTCTGGAAACTTCTATAAATGGTACATTATTACATATCCTGTAACTAGCTATAAAACTATTCTATACTGGACGGTTATTAAATTTCCTCAACACAAAACATGCAACTTTTTTTAGATTTTTTTAAACTTGGAATAATGAGACTTACTGCTTTCTATTTGCACAATTACAATAGCAACAAATTATTTCACAGTGCACATCTATAGACAGTATTTTACAGCTATTGTTGGCTTGCCAATTACTGTAATGGTAAAAATTCAGACAAACTCAAAGCTTTCAAGAATATAACAAAACGTATACACTGTGACTTTACCTTGAATACACCCGTATTATTACGTTAATAACTAGCTTAAAAATTCAATCTATAAAAATTTCTTATAATAAAATATTTTATATGTTCCTTGAATCTACCAGTATAATTACGTTTTAATAACGAGGTTAAAGCTAAAATCAATATAAATTTCTTATTTGTAAACATTAAAAAATTAGGCTTTATTCATAATCATAGAACTTATAGACTACTTAATTGAAATTTGCATATAAAAAAATAGTGGTTCGTACTTTATATAAGTAGGGTAAACTCATATCATCTTAATGTGATGAAAATGGTTGGTTAGACTAGCCTATGGCTATGAGAAACATAGGTTAGAGTCCTAGTGTAGTAGTACCGGTATTTGGTTCGGAACAACGGCAGGACAAATGAAAATCAACACAAACTATCTAATCTCTTTCTTTTGGTAAATAGCCACAAGGTGCGACACTAGAAGTGTCACATGAGAAATATAGGTGAAGCTCGGACTAAGGCTACTGCTTAGTGGAGCTTATGGTTGTAGCTGGACGAGGAGCCTAACGTCAGCGAGGCGGTAGCAGATGACGGCGAGGCTCGATGGGACGGCTAGAAGGCTGGACGAAGAAATGTTGTTGTGTGTGCTGGTAGACACTGTTCTGAATCTGAATCTGAATCTCTAGGAAAGACCACCTCGCTTGCGCGGGATCGGTTTTTGTGGGAGGGAAAGAATGTCTGTAGGAAAATGAAAAGATAGTAGCGTATAAAAGAGGGCTATTGCCACCGGGCGAATTGCGAGCCATTAGGGATTTATTGGTGGTCGTGGCTCGGGAGAAATGGACCGGGAGCTTGGAGGGCAGCGTTTGACGCCGGGGGCTAGGATTAGGATCACCAACGAAGGTTTAGAAAATGGTGGGAGGCGTAGTAGTAGAGAAAGGTGGAAAAATGGAAAAAATCTTTAGTGGGAGGTAAACTGAAATGAGAAGATGTAGTAGAAGAGGAGGTTAGAAAGGAAGCGAATTTTAGTCGAAGAAAAAGTAAGTGTAGATGTTTGTGCGTCTGTTGTGGCACTGTTCGTGAGAGGTGTATGTGTGTATCTTACGGGAAGTGAGTTGAGTTCACTTCCCGCGTGTAGAGGGCGGTCCTGATAAGCCACAGGTGGGGCGAGCGTAGCCTGTTTTTCCCCAGGGTTTGGGTTTGAAGTCCTGTAGAGCTGATCCAGTGGCGGCGCGAGGGGGGGCAGACGGGCGGTGCACACCCGCCTGCCGACGTCAACGAAGATATCGGTCCGTAACCAGACCGGCAGCGGCAAAGGAGATAACTCCTCGCCACCACCGCTGGCGAGCGCGTTCCTGATGAGCCACAGGTGGGGCGAGCGTTGCCTGTTTATCCCCAGGTTGGGTTTGGGTTCCAGAAGAGTTGATTCAGTGGCGGTGCGAGGGAGGGGCAGACGGGCGGGTGTTGTATGGTCTCTTTCCTTCCAAGCACAACTCTGAAAACAGAGAATTACGCGATTGGGAATTGTGTGTAAATGTCAGAAGTGTAAACTCGCTCACCAGCGTCAGCGAGAGGCCAGCGTTAGGTTGCGGGCCGGTTGGACAGACAGGTGTCCCAAGTCTCTCCGTCTACCAGCCTGCGATCAGATTGAGCGTTCTGAGTGAGACGGTTTGGGCCTCTGCTTTTGCCAGCGAGCAAGTGTGCGTGTGCCTCTTTTCTTCCAAGCACTACTCTGAAAACAGAGATTTACGTGACTTGGGAAATATGTGTATTTGTCTTGGTGTAAACCCGCCTGCCGATGTCAGCGTAGAGGTCGGCCATGCCAGACCGGCAGCAGCAAGGAGATATCTCTCCCCACTACCACCGGCCGGCGAAGATTCCTTGGAGCTTGTTGAGAGAGCTGGTTGAAAAGACGTCCGACCTCTACGAGCGCTGTGTTGATTCACTGTTCTGCCCATCTCGGCGAAACGCCGACCTTTTACAGGAGGCTGGCAGGAATGTGAGGAGCTTTCAAAGTTCCTGATTGGCTGACCGCTGGCTGGCAAGGACACCCTTGCGAACTACGCTTGCCAACTATGGGAACTTGGAAAGGCTAGTTCCGAAGATTTCTTTCATCAGTGTGTGACGGGTCGTAGGATGCATCACGTCACCACACCACTCCCCCCGCTCTTCGAAAGCGGGTGTCGGGGAGGATAGGGAGCGACGCGCGCGACGTAGTTGAACCGGTCTGGCCTTCGGATCAATCGCCCCGAACAAGTGGTCATGCCGTCAGGTGGCATGTCTGGCGAGGAGGGCCTTGATGGAGGGGGGCTCGAGTGCAGGGTGGTGTTGTCGAGGTTGGAGGCCTGGCGATGGGAGGTCGGTTGAGTATGGAGCTGTGGAGACATAAGGTTGGGTGAGAATTGTTGCTTTGCATGGTAGAGCGGGGGCGTGGGGTGGGGAGGATCTTGGGGGGTTCCGGGAACAGTTGTAGATGGGTGTGGTTGTGGGATAGGAGAAGGATAAGGGTTCGCCGTCGCGTACGCGTGATCTGTGTGAGTTTGGGGGGACTGCTGCAGGTGCTGTGGTGGTGGGGAGTTAGGGGCGGGAGGGGAGAGTTTTTCGGGAGGTGGGGAATGACTTGGTTCGGTGGTGAGGATGGGGTTAGGACCATGTTGTAAGAGGTATTGTAGTGGCCCTGGAGGTTTGGTAGGGGGAGTGGTGGGGAGGTGGGCCGGCTTGAACCTGTCGATGGAGACACGATCCAGTTTGGCATCTCGGTGGATCACGAAGTGTTTTGTTGATCTGGTGAGGACTCGGAAGGGGCCATCGTATGGGCGTTGAAGAGGAGTTCGTTTGGAGTTGGTGTCGCCGAGTTCACTATGCTGGATATCTCGGTAGAGCTGGTCGTCGGGCTTGGTGTAAAGCTTCCGTAATGCAGTCTTGAGGGCGGAACACTTGCCTTCTTGCGGAGGAGAGGAGACGACGTTACGGACAAGGGCGATGACGTCCGTTGGTAGAGCGGCGATGTACGCGTGTATCCCTTTCATAAGGCGGTTCATAAAGAATATTCACTGTAATCGATTTGGTTTATTGGTTCACAATTTCTTCTATGGTTCTACACTAAGTCAATCACCTCCTAGTTCTATATTACAATTGCACATGATTATTTCTTGGTACGTATCATCGGACCGACTCCTCTCCGAGTTCTGTGCATTCCCTTAAGAAGGCCGGAAACTAGTTTATGAGGTGCCACGCTCGTATAAACTTAAGAGTTTATGCGAGCGAGATTTAGTTCGTCACTTCTTATTATATTTTACATAAATATTTTATAATTTAGTCTGACAGCCAGACTATAATATATATCCAGGGGAGGTTCGTCAGTATACGTAATAATGTGTTTATTACTGTGTGGTTATTTGTGTGATCGCGTGTGTTCATATGTTCATGTCGCCTGGTGGCGCGGCAGGAACTGCTGTAGTCAGCGAAATGAACAGGATGTCTGGCGGGCGCCTCATTGTTGGCCGGCTGGTGTTTGGTGAGTGTGTGAGGGAGTGAGTGGGTTATATGACTGGGCGATACTACTCGTCATGTATATGAGGCGTATACATGCGCCGAAGGCTTGGAGGTCCGGCACGTTACCTTGAGTGGCTAAATAGGCCTCTGTGTGAACTAGCCAGCTCTCCAAGTCACGGGAGAAACTGGGAAGTTTCACTTATGTGCTTTCCATAATCCTGGTTGTCCTTCACCGGGGTCACCGCTTTGTAGTAGTATTTGGTTCGGAACAACGGCAGGACAAATGAAAATCAACACAAAATATCTAATCTCTTTCTTTTGGTAAATAGCCACAAGGTGCGACACTAGAAGTGTCACATGAGAAATATAGGTGAAGCTCGGACTAAGGCCACAGCTTAGTGGAGCTAATGTTTGTAGCTGGACGTGGAGCCTAACGTCAGCGAGGCGGTAGCAGATGATGACGGCGAGGCTCGATGGGACGACTAGAAGACTGGACGAAGAGATGTTGTTGTGTGCGCTGGTAGTCACTGTTCTGCCCATCTCGGCGAAACGCCGACCTTTTAAAGGAGGCTGGCGGGAACGTGAGGAGCTTTCCAAGTTCCTGATTGGCTGACCGCTGGCTGGCAGGGACACCCTTGCGAACTACGCTTGCCAACTATAGGAACTTGGAAAGGCTAGCTCCGAAGATTCTTTGTTCAGTGTGTGACGGGTCGTGGGATGCGTCACCTCACTACAGAGTCATAGCAACCAGAGAAGAAGAAATCTTGAGCTGTTGGAAGAATTTCTTCAAAGAACTTTTGAATAGGCCAGAACCAGATACACCATATGAGGAAGCAAATGATAATAATAT
Organism: Oratosquilla oratoria; assembly: GCF_046742065.1. Classification (NCBI taxonomy): domain Eukaryota; kingdom Metazoa; phylum Arthropoda; class Malacostraca; order Stomatopoda; family Squillidae; genus Oratosquilla; species Oratosquilla oratoria. Next base: position 355,963 of record NW_027467495.1, read on the forward strand.
CAATGAGGAAGAAGTAAGTAAGGGAACCAACAATTAACGAAGTAGGAACGGCCATAAAGGAACTAAAGAATAATAAAGCACCTGGGGAAGATGGAGTAGTGGGAGAACTTCTTAAGGCAGGAGAAAGTACTTGAAGAATGAAATATACCGACTTATTTTAAGAATATGGAGAGAGGAAAAGGTACCCAGAAATTGGAAGAAAGGAATTATTATACCAATACTGAAGAAAGGAGACAAAAGGGTACGTGGAAATTACAGAGGCATCACACTACTATCCTGTGTATACAAAATTTTTGCAAAAATACTTTATAGGAGACTGACCCCCTATGCAAATGAAACATTAGGCGAATATCAATGTGGCTTTAGAAAGGGGAGATCAACAACAGACCACCTGTTTACGATCAGACAGATACTGGAGAAGAGCTGGGAGTTTAATATAAATCACTGGCATATGTTTGTAGACTTCAAACAAGCATATGACAGTGTACACAGATCATCCATGTGGAAAATCCTCAGAGAAATTGGAGTACCAATAAAAATTGTAAACTTAGTGAAGGCAACGTATGATGGCACAGAAGCACAGGTGAGGGTTGGCAACAAGAAGACGAAAAGTTTTAAAATAAAGAGTGGTTTGAGACAGGGGTGCGTTCTATCCCCACTACTGTTCAACCTACTACTAGAAAGAGTAGTAAGAGCAGTGGAAAGGGAGAATGTTGGAGTAGAGTTCGAGTCTGGGAGAGTGAATATGTTGGCGTATGCCGACGACGTCGACTTAATAGATGGGACCATAGATGGAATAAAAGATATGTTTGGAGATTTCCAAGAGACTGCGAACAGAGTAGGACTGCTGGTGAATACTAAGAAGACAGAGTTAATGCATCTAACCAAAAACAATAACAGAGAAGAACATATTGACATCAATGGTGTGAGATATGAAGTATGCAGAAACTTTAAGTATCTTGGATCAATCGTAACAGACGAAAACCTGATGGACACTGAAATAAAATCAAGAATTGCTTCAGCCAACCGATGTTATTACAGCCTCCAAAATACACTGGGAAGAAGGAGTATATCAACAAAGACCAAATTAAGAATATATGATACAATAATAAAACCCATTCTATCATATGGATGCGAAGTCTAGAGCCTGACTAAGAAAATGGCAAAAAGTCTTTTCATATTTGAGAACAGTGTACAAAGGAAAATTTTGGGCCCAGTATTCGACGAACTAGGCCAAGAATGGAGAAGGCGGCATAATGAAGAGCTAAGGGAAACATCAGGCCAAATAGATATCATGAATATCATAAAGTCAAGGCGACTGCAATATGCCGGCCACATTGGAAGAATGGAGCAAGAAAGAATACCAATGAGAGTGATGATGGATAGCATGGTAGGAGGAAGACGTTTCCAAGGAAGACCACGCAGAAGATGGATGGACAACGTGAGGGAGGACCTGGAAAGGGCTGGACCAGATGTCCGGGATTGGATGACAGTGGCACAGGACCGTAGAGTCAGGAGGTATCTGGTGCTAGCGGTGAGGGATCAGCAAGTGGCCCGACCACCACCGAAGAGAGAGAGTATATCAATATTTGTCTTTACCAAGGTCACATTACACAATGTACAAGATTTGGCCTAAATATTTTCTTTTTACTATTATTAAAAGATTAAAAGAGGAAGGGAAGTTGATTCAAGTAGGAAAGAAAATGTAAAAGGCAAAGATGAAAAGATGAAAATGGAAGAGGAAGCGATAAGGGGAAGATGGGCAGAATATTCTAGGGAACTGTTGAATGTAGAGGAGGATAGGGAGGGAATGGTGATAGCAGTGGGAGGCGCAAAGAAAATGGCAGTGATGGGTGAGGAAAATGAGGGAAAAATAAGAAAAGATGAGGTGGAAGTAGCGATTAAAATGATGAGAGCAGGTAAGGCACCTGGGTTAGATGGGTGTCATGCGGAGTGTCTGAAGAAGGGAGGCAAAGTAATAGTAGACTGGTTAGTGAGGTTGTTTAATGTGTGTCTAAGGGAGGGTAGAGTACCAGAGGACTGGAGAAGTGCATGTATAGTTCCGCTTTTCAAAGAAAAAGGGAACAAGTGTGAATGCAGTAGTTTCAGAGGGATCAGTTTGTTGATTGTAGTTGGGAAGGGGTATGAGAGGGTTATAATTGAGAGAATTAAGAGAGGAACAGAGGAAGTAATTGGTGAGGAGCAGTGTGGGTTTAGGAGAGGTAGGGGCTGTGTGGATCAGATTTTTGTGATAAGACAGATTTGTGAGAAAGTTTTAGGAAAAGGTAAGGATGTCTTTTGGGCCTTTATGGATTTGGAAAAGGCTTATGATAGGGTAGACAGGTATTGGGGGGGGGGACTGTTAAGAGCAGTCAAGAGTTTTTATGAGAGTAGTAGAGCCTGTGTTAGAATCAGAAATGGAGAGAGTGAATGGTTTGAGGTAAAGGTGGGACTACGTCAGGGATGTGTCATGTTGCCATGGCTGTTCAATGTGTATATGGATGGGGTGGTACGGGAGGTAAATGCAAGATTAATGGGCAGGGGACTGGAGTTGGTTGAGGAAAATGGAGAAAAGTGTGAGGTAAGTCAGTTGTTGTTTGCTGATGACACTGCACTTGTGGCAGGATCAGAGGAGGCATTGGGAGAGTTAGTGACTGAGTTTGGGAGGGAGTGTGATAGGAGAAAGTTGAAGGTGAATCTGGGTAAAAGTAAGGTGATGAGGTGTACAAGAGGAGAGGATGCTGGAGAGTTGGAAGTAAGTCTTAAAGGGGAGAGGCTGGAAGAAGTGGATAGTTTTAGGTACTTGGGGTCATATGTGGCTGCAACGGGAGGAGTAGAGGTAGAGGCAAGCTGTAGATTGAGAGAAGCAAATAAATGCCTTGGGGGATTTAAAAAAAAGTAATGAGAAATAGACATTTGAGAATTAATGCAAAGAGGAGATTGTATGAAGGGGTGATTGTGCCGACAGTGTTGTGTGGGGGCAGAGACATGGAATTTGAGAGAGGCAGAGAGGAAGAGTTTAAATGTGTTTGAGATGAAATGTCTGAGAAGTATGGTGAGGGTTACAAGGCTGGATAGAGTGAGAAATGAGAAAGTGAGAAGGAGAGCTGGGGTGGAAAAGGAAATGGCTGAGAGGGCTGATGAAAGACTATTAGGATGGTTTGGACACATGGAAAGAATGGATGAAGGAAGACTAGTGAAAGGGGTATGGAAGGCAGAGATGGAGGGAGTGAATTTGAGAGGACGACCGAGGATGAGATGGATGGATGGGGTGACAGGGGCGTTGAGCAAGAGGGGAATGTCTGTGGAGCAGGGAAGGGAGGTGGCAGAAGATAAGGATGAGTGGAGAAGGGCTGTGTAAAGATGATACTGTGATGAAAAGAAAGGGAAAGGGATGGGAGGATGGGTGGGGGGTTTGGGGAGTGGGAAAGTGTGAATGATACTTTGACGCAGTCCGAAGGGACTTCTCCCTGTCCTCCATTTTCTATGTGAGGGGACGGAGAGGGTGGGTCGCCAATTAAGTGAAGCGGCCTTGCTGTGGATGTACAGTGTCCTGCATTGCTTCTGACCCAGGGTGGTGGGCAGGATGCAGGGATGACCCGTCGTCCACGAGGAGCTAAGATGTGAGGGTGGAAGGGATGATGGATGGGAGTGGGTTTACGCCTTTTGACTTGGCTACCTCCCTGATATGAGGGAAAAAGCCTTTTGTATATAGATAGAATTATGGTTATGGGTTAAAGCATAAATATCTGGTACACTTAGGTCTAATTTGCAATTGTCTGTATATAACATAATTCAGTTTTAAATTAGGATTAAAATGGTTCGTGATTTTCTTTACTCTGAGTATCTATAATTTTATTCATGTGCTTCACTTGTA